>NC_052504.1:98098756-98328756 GCF_014356525.2 Nilaparvata lugens
TGATGACAGATTGATTGATTGCTTGATTGTTGTGTTGCAGCACTACGAGTGCGTGGATCAGTTGCGCACCCTACTGCGTGAGATGTGCGCGGAACACGGCACTGATCAGAGCAACGCGTATGTGCGCGCCATGCTGTCCGACACCAACACAGTCGGTCTGCTCATCAACGAACGGTTCATCAACTTTCCCGCGCAGATCGCTGTGCCGCTCCTCGAGAGCCTAGTGTAAGTAGATACTACAAATCTGGTGTGGCGCATTCACACAACTTTCCTTGCCGTTATGAAAATTCATCACCTGACACTAGAGTTCACGCGCATCTCAAGTCTACTATTCCAAGATCCATATCCCAAGTCTACTATTCAAGCTGGTGACAGGACAATAACGCTGGAGACACACGAAGTCTGCTATCTCTTCATATTTGAATGATTTTCACTATGCTTAATATTTTCAATATGCTTAATTTTATATCATAATTTATCTTTTATTTCACAAGTGTTGTATTATTGTTATTGTTTTTTGACGTGCTCATGCAATGTAAAGTTGTTCTGACAATAAAGAATCTTGAATCTTGATTCAATAGAATCAACAGTTGCCAACAGTTTGCAATTGAATAATCATATTATCTCGAATTTCGAGCTTATTTTCAATTTTCGGTGAAAATGTTACTAAACATTAATTGTAGATATTTTCATGCTCAATCTTTTCCACTTGAAATTTTTTGTTAAAATTGTATCTAAAGCCCGATAATTGGGAACCTAAAATCAAACTGCATAGATGGGGCGGAGCTCCTGAAATTTTTACAGATATGTGACTTGTGGCAGTTGATAGAGCTTATCAATGACTATTTTTAGGTATAAGTTTGATCAAAATCGTTGGAGCCGTTTTCGAGAAAATCGCGAAAAACCCTGTTTTTGACAACATTTTCGCCATTTCAGCCGCCATCTTGTATTGCATTTGATCGAAATTGTTCGTGTCGGATCCTTATAGTGTAAGGACCTTAAGTTCCGAATTTCAAGTTATTCCGTTAATTGGGAGATGAGATAATATCGTGTACACAGACGCACATACATATACAGACCAATACCCAAAAATCACTTTTTTGGACTCAGGTGACCTTGAAATTTAGAAATTTCAAAATTAGAAACGTATAGAAATTTAGAAATTGGGGTACCTTAATTTTTTTCGGAAAGCAATACTTTCCTTACCTATTGTAATAGGGCAAGGAAAGTAAAAATATCTCCTCTCTGGAAGAATTGCACCGACTGAGCCTGTTTTGTCTACTTGGCAACCGCGCTTGTTCCTACTAAGGGAAGGCTGATAAGTAATGCACACATGCTTGTAGAAATCGATAGTCCGTGCTATAAAAAGAAAGGGTAGATATGAACATTCTTTTCCTCTATTTCAGTGTCTTGGATGTTTGCCTCTTAGATCAAGGTCCTGTATATGTTCTATGTAATGTCTAGAAACGGTGGTCAGGGATGTCCCCAGCTATCAAACTAGGAAAGTGACAGCTGATTTACTGAGACTTCCCAAATCATATACCACTTGTTTCCAGAAATCGTTTGTATTTCTTGGCCCCAAGTGTTTTAATAACATCCCGATTGAAATCAAGAGGATTCACAATCAACTTGTTTTCAAAAAAAAAAAGAATTCTTAGATGGCTCAGAGGTCTTATGCCTGACCATTTAGAATCCTTATTCAATGTTATTTCGTAGTTTAAATGTAATATTGGTGGCTTGCAATAAGCATTAGGAAGATGAGCTGTTATTGGAATGTGTGCAAGGTGAGTGAATGTGAGAGTGAATGGTTGATAGTATTTTCTTTCTCTCTTCTTTTTCTTTCTCCATTTATTTATGAATTTAAAATTAATTAAAGTGATATTCATTCCTATTGCAAACGTGGAGTATTGTATACTTCCGGCAAGTAGTATTTTTCATTCCAATTCACGAATTTCTCTCCAATAAAACATACCAGTATTATTATTTTATTAATTATTTTTTTATCTTAATGAGCTGTGTGTTTTTGTTTTTCTTATTGATTTTGATTGTAAATATTGTGAGTTTGAATGAATGAAATTTGAATTTGAGAACAAACCAAATAACCCCCAGAAGCGAGCCTGGTGGCATGTGGAAGTTCTTTTTATCCTCTACACGGCTGTGTAGTTTGAAGAAGTTGCGTTAATCCAGCTTGGTTTGGTTAGTGAAAGAATAACGTCGTCTTCTGGTGTTATGTTAACCTTCCGGTAGTCGCGCCCTACTCAATCACACGAGCAGTCGCGTGTTGTAATTTTTACAACATCCAATTTTCCTAGAAGTATGTGCTCTGTTTACTGTCAAAACATAATTAATTGTATAATTACTATTCCCATCTCATTAGATTATTTTACGCCTATAAACATTTGGATGATTACCATTTCGTAGTCCAATAAGGTACACCAAGCAAAGTCATCAATTCTGTGTTATTGGTTTGTTTACAGTCCCCGTATACAGTCTTTCCCTATCATACTTATGCACTGTCGCGACTAAATGGCACCTAAAGACTGAACCTCTGCTCGGTTGATACTGCAACTCAGTGGAGTGATGGGGAGAAAGTTTTGGAATGCATAGGTGACTGATTCACTGACATCACCCCATTCAATAGTTTTGTGCAGCAAAAGAACTGACACTGTTGTACTTTTTACAAGAGCGCGACTGCCGGAAGGTTAACGCGAATTAAAAAACGCGCTGTTATTGAATTTTTAACTGCTGAGAAAGTGAATCCTGGTGAGATTTATCATCGTTGAAAGGCTGTTTATTGTGACGATACTGTTGATAGGTCTACCATGGATCGATGAGTTATAAAATTTCGAGATTGCCAACCTGGAAAAGTCTTAATTGTTGACGAAACACGCAGCTGACGTCCAATCACTGCCGCAGACGATAATCATCGTAAACTTGTCGATGGCCTGATTAAAAATGACTGGCGAATCAACACACTTAACAGCATATCGCAAAAAAAGTTGGAATATCTAAGGAGCGTGTCGGCTTCATTATTGAACAGTTGGGACACCATAAAATCTGTGCACGATGGGTGATGGGTGCCATGCCGTCTGACAGACGAGAATAAACAGCGTCGATTGGAATGCTGTGAACAATTTTTGAAGCGCTACCGTGAGGAAGGAGACGACTTCATTCATTATTGAGAAGAATAAAATAATTAAAGAGCCTTTAAACAACAATGAATCTCACTGGGATCCACTTTCTCACCATAGAAAACTATGTCAGAAATATAATTCTCAGGATATGCTTTGAAAGAGAAGGAAATTTCCAATTAGATTCATAATAATTTGTTCGTTTGTCCGACGCTTTTGAACTCTTTATGAGCGCCAAAGTTGAATCATTGTACAAAAGTGCATCATTGCATTCATACAATATAAATTATTATTGACCGAGCGAAGTGAGGTCTAAGATTCAAGTCGACGGTTTGGCATTTCTCTTAATGTTTAAATGTTTGAATGTTGAAATGTTTATATGTTGCGCATTTACGGCGAAACGCGGTAATAGATTTTCATGAAATTTGACAGGTATGTTCCTTTTTTAATTGCGCGTCGACGTATATACAAGGATTTTGGAAATTTTGCATTTCAAGGATAATATAAAAGGAAAAAGGAGCCTCCTTCATACGCCAATATTAGAGTAAAAATCAGACTATAGAATTATTCATCATAAATAAAATATTTTGTTAATTAATTATATTTCTACATTGTTAAAAAACGATCTGGCAACATTGCGGAGCTAGAGAAGGATAGCGCTATCTGCTTTGTCGAATGATCTAGGATAGCAACACCAATGTTAATCAAATACTGCCATTATAACGTGGACCTCACTATAGCATACACTCCTTTTTATATTATACTGTAGTTCCATTAAACGGAATTTCGTCTACTAATGTTAGGTGCATTTTCGATTCTGCGTAAATTTCCGCAGTCGACGACGACAAGCATTGTTGACATTAATGAATAAAAACACAAATCTGTTGGCAAATTCTACACTGTTTCATTTAGTACACGACCAAGGTACATGACCGGTGTGGTCACGAAACCTTGGTCGTGTACCAAATAAAAAAGTGTAGAATTTGACAACAGATTTGTGTTTTTATTCAATTATGGAACGGTTCTACAATATTGACAATGACTCAGTCGAATTGTTGACATTCATATTCCCCAAATTTAATTTGTGCTAAAACAGCTTATCAAATAACTTTTCATTATTTTGTCAAACATTTCTAATAATATCAACATAATTGTCATTTAAAAGTATAAGCTCAACCTGCCCTATTAAAACATGATTGGACATAATCTTTTAGGTTATGTAGACAAATCTACTCAATCTGAGATTCTCTCCCTGTCGTGGTCGACGACGGCTTTTACGCACAAACGAAAACCCAGCTTAACTTTTTACTTTCCTTGCCCTACTACCATAGGTAAGGCAAGAAGTATTGCTTTCCAAACAAAAATTAAGGTACACTAATTTGAAGTTTTCTATACGTTTCAAGGTCCCCTGAGTCCAAAAACATGATTTTTGTGTATTGGTGTGTGTGTGTGTGTGTGTGTATGTGTGTATGTCTGTGAACACGATAACTCCATTCCTAATTAACCGATTGACTTGAAATTTCAAACTTAAGGTCCTTATACCATGAGGACCCGACAGTAAGAAATTCAATAAAATTCAATTCAAGATGGCGGAAAAAATGGCGGATAATTACTAAAAAACCATGTTTTTCACGGTTTTCTCGATACGGCTCTAATGATTTTCTTCAAATTTATACTATGGATAGCTACTTATAAGCCCTATCAACTGACATGAGTCTCATTTCTGGGAAAATTGCAGGAGCTCCGTAATATTCTTGAGAAAAATGGCGGATAATTACTAAAAAAACATGTTTTTCATGGTTTTCTCGAAAACGGCTCTAACGATTCTCTTCAAATTTATACCATGGTTAGCTATTTATAAGCCCTATCAACTGACATGAGTCTTTTTCCTGGGAAACTAATGGGGTCCACCCCATCCTTGAGAAATGGACTTTGTAAACTCCCTCGTGTATGAGGTAGGTAGGTAGAGCAGTTTATAAAAAGAACACATAGTTGAGATTTTTATTTGTAGAACAGCTGTTTTGACGACTTTTAAAAAAAATCATCGAATTCCACAATTTACACAAAGGAAAATGTACTCTGAAAACAATTATATATACACATATACAGTAGTCTGATCGTAGTTTCAAATATGTTGCCGCCAATCGTCATTATGTTATTCCTCTAAATTATTCTCGTTTAAGAATGAGGCTCACAGTTCAATGAGCAAGGAAAGTTGTGTGAGTGTACCACACCAGATATTTTTAATTTCTCTACCATTTTTGCAGGAAAGAAATACAGAGAGCCAAGGAAAAGAAATTGAATTTCAACTTCTCCTACATCATCATCATTTGCAAACTGTACAAAGAAGACGCCACTGAGAAGAAGAAAAAGAAGAAGGGCAAGAACAAGAACGCTGAGCCCGAAATTATATGGACCAATCCCGAGGAAGAACTGTTTGATCAGGTAAAGAAAAATGACAGTAATATTTATTTTGAAATACTGTATATAATATATTATATACTGTATATTATTCTTTATTCTACACATATACATCATTAAAATGATAGGGAGTGGAGAATGAGTTTAATAACGGTTAAAAATAATTATAAAGCTGCGTTTACACCGGAGTTAATAACACAAGTTTTCAACATTTTTGTTATCAACTGATGTTAATTACAAGAGTCAATAACATCATGTTAAGTTTCGTTTACACCGGAGTTGATAACATGAGTTATTAATAAAAAGCTGTCAACTTGTTTTTTCTCTTGACAAAAGTTGATAACTCGTGTTTTTAACAGAAAATTCCTTGTTATTAACAAGATGTATGTTATCCATCGAGAGTTGATAAAGATCAAAGGAAATGTGTTAGTAACAAAAGCCTCTACTAAAGTAAAATAGTATTACAGAATACAGTAACTATTGTTATAGTTGACCAAGCGAAAATGGGTCTCTCAAGGCCACTGCAATGTTGCCACTGGTGGCCACCCCTCACTCGACCAGTCTATATACATTGACTATATTTCTACAACCTGAACATCGCTCTTTCCTTCTCATACCTTCCCTCTTCCTCTTTTCCGTCACTACCTGTCACAAATTCTTTGAGCACGTCAGGTTCAAAAGTTCTATTGTGTCATTCTTTGAAGTTAGAACAATAAAATCCCCCGTTACCTCATCCCATCATCCGCTATATTCTTCAACATCATGAAATGAAGGAAAGAATATTGTTATGTATAATGTATAACTCTTTCTTGAGTCATGACATCAAGAAATCCAATTTTATAATGATGATTAGATTTTTCTTTATAAATGCAACTATTTATAAACTGAGCTATTACCTCATAAAGGTTACTTGAAGACTTTTATAATAATCAATTGGAAGTGGAGTGATGTAATTTTATTTATTTCAGTCAATATTCTTGTAGTGCCCACTTCACTCTGCATTTTTCAATTTGCATGAATTCTCATTTGATTCCCATCACACTTCATCCAGGCTTTGGACAGAGACAACAAACAATACTCCCCACAATAACAATACTTCACTATCACACCCTCTCTCACACACACATTCACTTTTCTCTCTTACTAGCCACCCTTAGTACAAAGTGGCAACAGTGTTGGTAGAGACGGGTGGTGGTGTCAAGAGCAAGCTTTGACCTTGAGGGACCCATTTTCGTTTGGCCAACTATAATACAGTAGAATACAGTTAAATTGTATTTTAGAATACATGTGTCTCCAAAAAAGATAAGGCCTATAGGAATTTAATTTGTTGATTTCCTATGTTGAAATTGATTAAATGAAACTAGATGAATGATTAAATATTTTTAATGTTGGAATGACCAAATTGAACTCTGGATAAATATTGAAATAAACTGTTACAAGTGATAAACAAACAGTTGAAAACATTACAGGTGGCAATCAGATGAATCGCCACATTACCCCCCCGGGCAGACGATTTGGCCATCCGAAATTTTGAAGTCAACTTTATTTTTGAGCCACAGGCCCCATGGTACTTGAAAAGCTGAGACAAAAAATAGATTATTGCTTTTGATGAAAAAATTTTAAATTTTCCAATTAGCCTAAACGTCATTTTCGTTCTGGTCAAAATAATAAATGAAATAGAAAATAAATGTCTAGCAATTTGTCATCGGTGAATGCCCTAAAGGTCATTACACACCCAGCTTAGTTTAGCTATTGTGAGGTTCACGTTATAATGGCAGTGAAAAAAGATAGGAGAACAACGTTGCCGATCTTCTGTCATGTCATTGCCTTCTATAGACGGTATCTGGTACAGGTTTATTGCTGTAATATTTACTGTTCATTCTCGTTTAAAATAATCAATTGTATTTTATTAAGCAAGAAATTATATTTTTCAATAATGTCATAGTAAATTTGTATAATGAAGATGATTTATTTTGTTAATCAATTATTAATTCTTCATTGTTGAAAGACGCACTGGAGACGCTGAAGTCGGATTATAAATTTGATAGGCCATAAACCTGGTCCTGAACATAACGAACAAAACTAAAAAAAATCATCAAATTCGGTGCAAAATTTGAGGCTTCATTTTTATTTGTATAGATTCTTACAATAAGTACATCATTAAAATGATAGGGACTGGAAAATGAGTTTAATAACTTTTTTGTGTAGTTGAGAAGTTGATATTGTGGTAATTATTAGTTTAATAACGGTTAAAAATAATGGTTAGTCTACTAAAGTAGAATAGTTTTACAGAATACAGTAACTATAGTTAATGCAGTAGAATACAGTTAACTACAGTAAAATTGTATTTTAGAATATATTAGTCTCCAAAATAGATAAGGCCCATGGTACTTGAAAAGCTGAAAATAGATGACAATAATTTGTTGGTTTTGTTTGTGACAGGAGGCAGATTGCCGCTTTGAGTTCAGTGTTCGAAACGAGAGCGACTCTGCGCTGAGTGGAGACTGGATGGAGGACGACAGAGTGCTCAAGCCATATCGGCGAGTGCTTGTCATATCGGCCGACAAACTCGAGAGAATCATCGACAAAATCAAAGACTTTGTCACGCCCACCAAATAAACGCAGTGCAATTCTATTTTGTTCGCTTTTTTATTTGATTTTTCAAAGCTTTAGTGTCCCCATCCACTGTCAAAAACAGTTTATTTATTAGGTTATCACAAACAATACAATGATCGGAAAAGAAAAAATCTGGTGTGGCGCACTCACACAACTTTCCTTGCCGTGATGGAAATTTATCACCTAACGCTAGTGCACACGCGCATCCCAAGTCTACTTTTCAAAGATCTGAGCCAGCTGGTGACAGGACAATAACTATGGAGACACTCGAGGTCTGCTAACTCTTCATAGTGAATGATTTAATAGCATCAACAGTTGCTAACAGTTTGCAATTGGATAATCACATTTTATCGAATTTCGAGCTTATTTTCAATTTTAGGTGAAAATGTTACTGAACATTAATTGTAGAGATTTTCATGCTCAATCTTTCCACTCGAATTTTTTTGTTTAAATTGAGTCTGAAGCCTGATAATTGAGAATCTAAAATCAAACTTTGCATAGATGAGACGGAGCTCCTGAAATTTAACAGATATGGGACTTGTGGCAGTTGATAGAGCTTATCAATGACTATTTTTGGTATGAATTTGATCAAAATCGTTGGAGCCGTTTTTGAGAAAATCGCGAAAAATCCTGTTTTTGACAACATTTTAGCCGCCATCTTGAATTGCATTTGATCGAAATTGTTCGTGTCGGATCCTTATAGTGAAAGGACCTTAAGTTCCAAAATTTCAAGTCATTCCGTTAATTGGGAGATGAGATATCGTGTACACAGACGCACATACACTCATACTCATACACACACACATACAGACCAATACCCAAAAACCACTTTTTTGGACTCAGGGGACCTAGAAATATATAGAAATTGGGGTACCTTAATTTTTTCGGAAAGCAATACTTTCCTTACCTATGGTAATAGGGCAAGGAAAGTAAAAACAGTTAGGGCCGGTTTCCGAGCTCGGGATTTGGCCAAGTTCTAGACTTTAAACAGCTGGAGTCAGAAAATTAGCTTTCCAAAATGGGGCGTAGTCGCAGTTTTTATAACAGTAGTCGCAGTTTTTATTTTCTCATTTCTATAATTGGAAACGCTTTTCCTTGACGAAATTGAACATTTATAAATAATTCAGAATAACTGAAACTTTACTCTATTTTCACTTTTATTTTGTGTTTAATTTTCTAGTTTTTTGAAATTTAATTCAAACGCGACTTTAACAATGACTGCGACTACGCCCCGTTTCGGAAAGCCAATTTTCTTACTCCAGCTAGTCTAGAACTTAGCCAAATCCCGAGCTCGGAAACTTCTTCAATTTTCTAATTTAGTTTCAAATTGTCCAAATAATATACATAGGTTATGTCCATTTCAATTTCTACACCAAATCATCAATTTAAAAATATAAATTAGAATAAAACCACTTTGAATTTTGAGCTCGAAAATATCACGTTCACAATAGCTACATGACAGTACAAATCAATAACAGTTTGTACAAGTTAGTACCTATTTTAATCGATTTCTTTTTTTCTGAGGGTGATGCCCATTGTGCCCTAGGCTTGTGCGTGGGTAATGAGGTGGATGATCGTGATAGATGATTGGACCTATAGTTTTAGGTGGGCTCCGAACCACCGAGAAGTGATTTTACAACTCATACTTTCTGCTTCATTTATTAAGGGTCGTTTACGTTGGTGAAGTTTACTTGACAAGTTTACAAACTTGAAGTCAAGTTTACAAGAACAGAAACTTGAATCTACTAATGACAATGTAGACCCTGCTTCAGATTTTGTAGGTGTTGAACATGTTTGACTTATGGATTCACCTTGAATTTTGAGGGTATAATCCAACCTACAAATGGGAAAATGAGATGAAAACAGTTGTCACTCAATGCAGAATGTATAAAAAAAGCAACTAATTAAAAACGTAAGATAAAAAAACTATGTATGTAGAAGAAAACTTTCTGATTAGTTAATTTTTATTTCATAATTTTATACTTCTGAGGTTTTTATAAATCGCCCATTTATCTCAAGCGTTGAAAAAACATGTAAAACTTGACCAATGTGAACGGCCCTCTACCAATACCTGCTATTACTTAATAAAAACATTATAAAAACCTTGTAGTACCCTTCATTATTAAAAACTTGAAAATATTTCAACATAATAAAAATAAGAATATGTTCATATTATATAGTATCAACTTGTTTATTTATTTTCTACATTTCAACTTGAAAAATGTAGTTTTTTCTCTTTTTCCAATGACGCTTCAGCCGTAGAAAGTGAACTTACAGCCTTCATCTAGATGTCATTTTGAAGCTTTCATAATATTCTACAACACTTTGCCAATAATATTGGTGTTTGTTCACTCTAAATACATTTACAGAGTGAAAATAGTTATTTGTGCAACTAGTGCGCAAAGTGACAGTTTGCTGCACCGAAAGAAACGTTTACGCCCGAGCTGTAGGCGAGGGCGGAATGGTTTGTTGAGTGCAGCAGAGGAACTTTGCGCACGTATTTCACATTAAATTTTTCCTACAGTTACCATTGAATATGAAAAGTGGGTAAGTATGGGTAAAATTGCCTGGAATCAAACAAATGTTCTGTGTAATTTTATTATTAATAAAAACCTTAATTTATTGTCAAATTGAATAATAATGTAGTAGTGTTTGAATGAAGGGGCGGCTGTCACTCATGTCGCTGTCCTAGGTGTCCTTGTTGTCCATCGTTATTATTATAATAACAGTCACAGTTACCAACTTCATTTTGATTTTGCTGCACTGGTGCTCCATATAACCTACTAACTATTTTGTGTTGCCATGTTGCAAATCTGGAGTGCAGAAAAAATTTTTTCCTACAGATACCTTGAAAAGTGACCATTTGTGCACTGATTGCAGTCCGCAAAGAATCACTTTTCCGCACTAGTGCGCAAAGTGAGTACTTTGCGTACTCCAGATTTGCAGCATGACAACACAAAATAGTTAGTAGGTAAAGGAGCACCAGTGCAGCAAAATCTAAATTAAGTTGATAACTGCACTCATAGTGAGGCCCATGTTATAATGGCAGTGGAGAACAGCGCTGCCTTGCCATTATGTGCCTTGATTATAGTCATTTCAATGCTTACATAACATAAACCCCCTTCAAGCAGTCACATAAATTTTCAATTGAATTACTAATCATTATGATTCAATCATTATTATTCAATTTTAAATAGATTAAGGTTTTTATTAATAATAAAATTACACAGAAAAACATTTGATGGATTTCAGGGAACATTACCCACTTTTCATATTCAATGGTAACTGTAGGAAAAATTTAATGTGAAATACGTGCGCAAAGTTCGTTTGCTGCACTCAAGATACCATTCCGCCCTCGCCTACGGCTCGGGCGTAAACGTTTCTTTCGGTGCAGCAAACTGTCACTTTGCGCACTAGTTGCACAAATAACTATTGCCGCACTAGAGCGGAAAAGTGATTCTTTGCGTTCTGTAACCAGTGCAGGAATGGCCACTTTTCAAGGTAACTGTAGGAAAATAAAAATTTTGTCGAAATTAGATGATTCTCTCGAACATGATGACAAACATTTTTGAGATTGCCATCATGGATAATCTCTTTCTACACATCATTATAAAGAGATTGATACCATTCCCAAGTCTGTACCTTCAAGGAGTCATAAGTTACACGGTTTTCTAATTGTTGAGATTGGCATTTGTTGGAAAAAGCGTGTTTTCCGCTGCAAACTCAGTACTTTTTACTCTTTTTCCGATGACGCTCAAGCCGTAAAATATTGACTTACAGCCTCCAACCAGATTTCATTTCGAAGCTTTGGAAATATTCTACAACACTGTGCCAATAATACTAGTGTTTGTCTACTGCGAATACATATACAGGGTGGAAAGTGAAAATTTTTTCCCGAAAAATGTATGTTTCAAGTTTTTGAAGTTGAATAAATAATGGAAAGAGTGGTCGAAATGAGATGATTCTCTCGAACATAATTGTTTGGTTCATTCTAAAACACTTTGGTGGTAAAACCAATCAGATATCTCTCACAATAACTGAATAACAAGCGATATAAACATTTCTGTCAATAATGACCGCCATCTTGTAGTTTTCAATGATGTGGAATATTTTCCTTGTCTCCATCATCAATATTCTTATTCGTCTTGTTGTAACGAAGAGATTGAGACCATTTGCAAGTCTCTATCTTAGAGTAGTGTTGAAAAAATCGATTTTATAGTTCTAGCTTGTTGTTGCACCAAAAAGCATGTAGGGTTTTCTTTGTAGGGCGCTGGAGAACTCATTTTTTGACGTACAGCGCATGAAGATATATCGTATCAAAGTTGAAAAAACGCTCTAAATTCCATAGATTTAAAATTTCTCTGTATCTCTTGCACAAAAAATGTTATAATGAAATGAAATTTAAACAAATTTAGAAAAACTAGGGCTTTTGAAGGGTTATAACTAAAAAAATATGCGTTTTAGAGGGAAGTTTTATAAAACAAAAATTGTAGAGGAAGGGTTTTAAAATATTTTCGTCTAGAAAAACGGTTTAATATCTTGAACGGTTATTGAAATACAAGCGATATAGCAAAACCCTGAAAATTTTGGCGGCCATCTTGTTTCCGAGGTGTTTGCCTGTGATTTCGACTTATCATCATCACGATCCTTATTATGCTCGACCTAACGAAGAAATTGAGACATCTTCCACGGCTGTTATTCAAAAATGACCACGGAATGACATTTGCGCCCGGACTATACCGTAGCCTAAAAGCCCGTCATTCAAATCCCATTTTGACAACAAATAATAATTATTATAAACGGATTTAGGTATTATTAAATGAATTTGTTATCAACATACTTCCAGTGGTATTTGGTCCTATAATAAATAAATAATTATAATGGCGGAGTAATGAAAAATTATATATCATTGTAAGGCCCGGTTGCACAAAAGCCGGTTAAATTTTAACCGTAAGTAATTTCAGGAGAAGCAATCTGAGACGGCTACTCTTGGTAAGACGGCTTCTCTGATTGCTTCTTGTAGAATTAATCACGATTAAAATTTAACCGGCTTTCGTGCAACCGGCACTAAATGTGGGAGAAGCTAAGAGTTTTCAATGAATAAGCATTTGCAAGTAAATTCTTATTAGTTGAAGAGATTGATTGAGTACTTTATTTATGTAGATTACAATATATACTGGCTTATACACTTATATACAATAGCTTACAATACAGCAAAATTATAGATGAATTTACATAATATAGACTAAGAAAATAATTATTGAACTGTAGGCCTATATGATAAGAAAAAGCAATTTGTAATATAATAACTATAGATAATTATATTGTTATGCATCTACATAAATTGGCGGAGTTTTGGACATATCAATGTCCATTCTTCGGAAAGAATATTAAAAATATCCTTCCCACTAACTCTCTACCAAAACGTTAATTTCTCAAGAGAAAGAGAGTTGTTAGTTAGAAAAGGAGAGAAAGACGAGAGAGTGGAATGTTATTTTGAGAGAGAGAAATAGCGAGAGAGATGTTCAAGTAAGAGGCAAATAGTAGAATATTTAAAAGAGTGAGAGAGAGTGAGTGATTCAAGTGAGAGTGTTGGTGGCTATTTAATCCTGATGCTTTCTGAGGGGGTGGGGTGGGTAGGTCATGAAGAGGGGAATCAACTCTCCGCTTCTGTGTGAAAACTTAGGATCTGAACAGTAGTGCTTCATACAGTGAACGCTAATCATATTATCTGATAGTGTTTTGTGCTTTCTTCTGTGTTATACAGTGGTGTGAAAAAAGACAAAAAACAATGTAAGGCTTCTTAATTACATAGAGACTCATTTATTTCATCATGTTTGCTCGTTCTTAGCTAAAAAGCATTACAATAATTGAATCGCTAATTGCAGAAAGGAAACATGTCCAGTTTTCATAATTTTACAGGAGAGACAAAAAACTTATTTAAACCTGTAGTAAACGATATATTCAAAACGTCATCATTACAATGCTTTCAGTTGGACATGTATCCTTCCTACAGTAAACGATGTATCTAACATTAAATAGTTAATTTTTTGAAAAAGTTGGACATGTTCCCTTTCTGCAATTAGCGATTCAATTAGTTTTTGTAACATTAATTAATTGTTTCTTGTTTTAGTCAACATCTCATGTAAAATCGCATGATATAAATAGGCTGCACTCAATTAAAACATCAGGGATAACTAGTTTAAATTACTTTCATTTTTGGAATTTTATTTTGTAATCAGTCAGTCTACTCCAATCATCAATTCCATTTAAGTGATAACTTTTGGATAATTAATTTAATTGAATCACAATAACCCCCTCATACGTGTTGTAAAATTATCTTTACAGAAGAAGTAGTTTCTGGAGTAAAATGTCTATCAGTATAATCCAACCTTTTCTGGATTGCTTTTTTGTGATTTGTTTTTAATAATCTATCAATTATAAATGTTGCAGTACACACATTTTCAACCTGTAACATTCTTTCAGATATATAGGATAATCAAATTTATTTCGTCAAATTGAAAACAATACAATGTATGAAGATAACATAATAGACAAACAAGAAATACATAATAAGATTCCAATAACACATAAACTCTTAAATATTTAACAGTCCCAAACCCAATTTTTTCTTATTTACCTGAAAATATAAATGTACAAATTATACAGAGTTTATTCTCTCATACTTTCTGTCATCTTCACATTTATTACTTCTACTTCTCTTATTTTTTCTGATGAAGGCTATTTGTTATTTCTCATATTGTATGGTATCTAGTATATAGTATAGTCTCCAGTATTAAGTATATTTAGTTTCCATAACATTTTTATTTCTCCACAAATATAGAATAATTTTTTCTCTCAATTTTAAATTCTTCGTATAGTGTTTATTGTAAAAAATCACTTCACTTATATGGGCTACTTATTCAAATTAATAAAAACAATATAACAACTTGTAATACCTTCTAACTTGAAAATGAACTATAGTCGAAACCAGTCGTTAAAATATGTTAAAGTTTTCAATAAAGGGTAGTACAAGTTT
The DNA here is from genome assembly GCF_014356525.2 of Nilaparvata lugens. Taxonomy (NCBI): domain Eukaryota; kingdom Metazoa; phylum Arthropoda; class Insecta; order Hemiptera; family Delphacidae; genus Nilaparvata; species Nilaparvata lugens. The sequence goes on from NC_052504.1 coordinate 98,113,964, forward strand.
TTATTGATTATTGTAATTTTCTTGATTGGGGAGCAATTTTTAGGATTTTCCCGTGTGCTCCCATATATTGTTGTAAATAAATAAAATATTGTTTTTTATTCACTTGCTGATGTAGGCTACACGGGTATTCCTCGATAGCTTTCTTGTGAACAACCTATGCTTTCAATTAAAACATATTTTTCAAAATATTACTCACATTTTCAATAATATATTTCAGATAGCCTTTAGAATATAGATTTAGGTTTGTTTTTTTATTCACTTGCTGATTTAGGCTACACGGGTATTCCTCGATAGCTTTCTTGTGACACCAACCTATGCTTTCAATTATTAAAACGTTTTTTTTTTCAAAATATTACTCACATTTTCAATAATATATTTCAGATATAGCCTTTAGAATATAGATCTATGTTTCTATTCACCTAAGCATATATGAACATAGATTACACAATAATTATTTCAATTATTATAGGAATTTGTAAAATGTTTGCTATAATAATGTTTCAATTGATTGTTTTTAATCTTTCCTACTGTAAATACAATATAAATTCGAATATAAAGAAAAATATTTATAAAAGGGTACCGGTACTGAGATTTTTATTTTTCTTTATATTACAAGTAGCCCTATACTACAGAAAAGAGATGAATATAAATTCGTTTTAATAGCTTAAATAATCGATTCTAGCTCGTTTCTATTAGGTTCTAAAAAGTATCGTTCGGTATTTTATTTATTTATTCAATGATACACAAAACATAATTCATTAAAATGATTATCAATTATTTTAGTCCCTACTGTATGGCAAAATTGAACGCTTGTTTAGGCTTGAGTGTAGTCTATTATCTAAATACTGTTTTTATGTGTTTGAAACTGCACATTATGGCTTATTTGATTCCAATTGCAACTCTGCAAATAAACCACTGAATGACATTTAAAGGTTGTGTAGCAGATTTTCAGTTTAAAATTAGCATGTGTGCGTCTGAACCAACTCGTATCTGCGTAGGTTAACGTACTAGACATATAGTTTTTCCCTGTTGAAATGCAGTATTTAGGACCGATTTTACGTGTATTTACAAAAATATTCTACCTACATTCTACCATTCATTCATCTTTTAATTGACCGAACGTAGTGAGGTCTATGTTTCAACTCGATTTGCTTTTGTCTGTCTGTATGTAACGCGATTACGGCTAAACGCGTTGATAGAATTCGATGAGATTTTGCAGGAATATTCCTTTTTGAACTGCGCATCGATGTATACACAAGGTTTTTGAAATTTTGCATTTTAAGGATAATATGAAAAGAAAAGGAATTCCTCCATACTCTGATATCACTATATTTATATATCATTACTTTGAAGATAGGATCAATCAGACTATAGAATAATTATTCATAATCAATCAGTTTACAATCATTGCATGCATACACAGATGTCTGGCCGTGTCTATTTCTATAGGGTAGAGTTTCAATATTTTCTATGATGCGTGCCCATCAGTATCAATATTCTCACATTTGAAAAACCAATTTAATACGGTAGGTGATTGAAAATAAAATAAAAAATGATCAAATGAACTGAATAATGCCGAAGAAATTATTGACCGAGCGAAGTGAGGTCTAAGATTCAAGTCGACGGTTTGGCATTTCTCTTAATGTTTAAATGTTTGAATGTTTAAATGTTTAAATGTTTAAATGTTTAAATGTTTAAATGTTTAATATGTTTGTAAGACCAGCAAGTGTAAGACCAGCAAGTGTAAGTGCTTACAGTATAATTTCACTGCATTGACAACCAGCAATCATCAATTCAAGTTCCAGAGCGATAAGCTAATAAATAGAATACAGACGATTTCATTAGGGATAAAATTACAAGTAATAGATAAATAAAATAAGATCCTGGGTAAAAGAGAATTACTTTTTTAAAATCGAAAACTAAATTACTATAATTATAACTGTTTTTAACACGCTCAATTTAAACTTGGTTTTTTTTTTTGATTACCTGAAACAAGAATTTTTTTTTATTATTATTATTATAATTTCTATATTAGCCTACCTATTTCTATATTGGGCTTGTTGATTTTGATTCAAGAATTGATTTTTGTTTTTATTTATACATATTTTTGGTTTTGATTGACTATCTTTTAGTTTGTATTTTAGAATATTATTCACGGCAAATGTACAAATAATTTAAAGAATATTTTCGAACTCGTGGCTGGAGCTCAAGGCTTCTTTTTCCAGCCACACCAATGTATATTAGTTGATAAGTGTTATAATGTTTAAATGTTTAAATGTTTAAATGTTTAAATGTTTAAATGTTTGAATGTTTATATGTTGCGCATTACGGCGAAACGCGGTAATAGATTTTCATGAAATTTGACAGGTATGTTCCTGTCTGAAGATAGGATCAATCAGACTATAGAATAATTATTCATAATCAATCAGTTGACGATTCATTGCATGCATTACACAGATGTCTGGCCGTGTCTATTTCTATAGGGTAGAGTTTCAATATTTTCTATGATGCGTGCCCATCAGTATCAATATTCTCACATTTGAAAAACAAATTTAATACGGTAGGTGATTGAGAATAGAATGAAAAATGATCAAATGAACTGAATAATGCATAAGAAATTATTGACCGAGCGAAGTGAGGTCTAAGATTCAAGTCGACGGTTTGGCATTTCTCTTAATGTTTAAATGTTTAAATGTTTGAATGTTTAAATGTTTAAATGTTTGAATGTTTAAATGTTTGAATGTTTATATGTTGCGCATTTACGGCGAAACGCGGTAATAGATTTTCATGAAATTTGACAGGTATGTTCCTTTTTTAATTGTGCGTCGACGTATATACAAGGTTTTTGGAAATTTTGCATTTCAAGGATAATATAAAAGGAGAAAGGAGCCTCCTTCATACGCCAATATTAGAGTAGAAATCAGACTATAGAATTATTCATCATAAATCAGCTGACAAGTGATTACACAGATGTGTGGAGAAGCCAGTTAATTGCTGTATTTCCATAAGGTCTATAGTTTCAATCAGGTACTTGTGAATGAGAATAGTGCGTGAGGTCTACTATTCACAGAGCTACTAGTTAATTACTGTATATTTAAAAATGGTTGAAAATACGATCTGGCAATGACACGGAGCTAGAAAAGGAGAGCGCTATCTGCTTGTCGAATGATAGACAAGGATAGCAACACCTGCAATGTTAATCAAATACTGCCATTATAACGTGGACCTAACTATAGCTGAAATAGCCAAATGCCCTTCATTCATAAACAAATCGGGATCAGAGGAGGCTATTTTTATAGAGCTTCACTTTCCAGTAATAGAGTAGAGAACAGGCTATAATATAGTGAGGTCCACGTTATAATGGCAGTATTTGATTAATATTGGTGTTGCAATACTTGCCTATCATTCTCCAAAGCAGATAGCGATATCCTTTTCTATGTCCGCAATGTTGCCAGATAGTTTTTTAACAAATGTAGAAATATAATTTATTGACATAATTATTAATCTATTTATTCAATAAATTTGAGCCCTTCGAGTTGGTGTAGTGCTAGTGAAGTGAAAAAAGTATAAATTAAATAAATGTGTAGCAAATGAATTCAAAGTAGAAGAATTATAGATTAGAACTGTAGGCTTCACTGGAAGACTTTAGCAATAAAAAATAATATTTTAGGATAAGAAATAAGAGAACAAAATTAATGGTTAGTCCTAGTGACTAGTTTTAATGGAAGTAATAATAAAAATATATATATAAATAAATTATTGAAAATGTTAAACATCAAATCAAATCAAATCAAATTGGTTCTTATTATCATGATTTCAGGGTACAAACATTCATATTATACAACAACGTTACATCTTCTGCAACCAAACAGTCATAAATAAAACTTACAGTTGAACTAAAAAATTAATCATCATAACTAAATCTAGTTGTTATTATATCGTAGCTCCAGAAAATACAACATTATATTTTAAAAAACTTCATGAAAACTCTCCACAAAGGCAAAGCCTGTGTGTGGAAGAGGGTCTTGGCGATGAATGGCCAACGTCGGACTGTCCCCATACTTGCATCTATCACATTCTTGGGTAAACCAGGTATTAATATCAGAGAAAATTTGAAGTTTAAAGGATTTTAAGTATAAAAGATGTAAACATTTAGAGTTAAATTTGGACTATCATTACACGACATTTGCTTTATTTATACAATGAATGAATTATCACTTCTATATTTTGTCCTCCCAATCTCCTTTAACCAGTCATTAACATTTTTTTTATAAATATTTTTGGATTTACCTTCGGTATTACGTAGATTTTCAGGCAGATACATTTTACATACTCAATTCTATATGAAGACAATAAAATATATAAACGATTTATTATCAATGATATAATATAAAGGAAAAAATTGCTTATACTGGATGGAAAATTTAAGAGTGACGCATCATGACCTACTATAGTGAGGTGTTTCGGATGGACACGTTAAGCCGTCGGTCCCGGTTGCCTAAAAAAGCAGTCGTTAGGTCATGTCAGAGGCCCTGAAATTGATCAGTTGCGACCTGAAAACTCTGCAACAAGACCTGAGCCAGCCAGGTCACACGATATTATTATTATGACCTACTATAGTGAGGTCCAAGTTATAATGGCAGTGGAGAAAGATAGGATAACAACGTTGCCGATACTCTGTCTTGTCAATGCCTTCTATAGACGATAGCTGATACAGGTTTAGTGATGTAATATTAACTGTTCACTCTCGTTTAAAATAATCAATAATTATATTTTATTAAGCAAGAAATTATATTTTTCAATAATTGCATAATGAATAATTGAATGAAATATTTTAATTAATTATTTATTCTACATTGTTGAAAAGATGATCTGGCAACAGAGTAAAGCGAGAAAGAGATAGCGTAATCCTCTTTGTTGAATGATAGACAAGGATAGCAGTTCAATTGCTAATCAAACGCTGCCATTATAACGTGGACCTCAATTTAGACCGATTAACTTGAAATTTTGTAAATGAATTCTTAATTTACTGAGGATGGTTATAGGCCTATTTTAAATTCTTCAAGATTTCAGTTAGATCAGTGGCGCCATTTCATCAAACTGCTAGGGAGGCAAAAACCAAGAGGTATGAGGGGGGGGGTAAGGAATACCACCAAAGGATAGAGGGTCCTGGGTTTCCCCATAAATGTTACATTCGAAGATGTTATTATATGCTTCATTTTTTCCAGTTTTATACAAATGTGGTTGAAGTATCAATACAAACATATACATTATTAGTTATTAAATCATGAAATATTTATTAGAAATATATCTCTACAGAGAGACCCTAAAGAGTAGGACTACACTGAAACAGATTTCTTAAAATAATGAAAAAAGATAAATTTTTCTTTGCAATGACAATTTTATTGGGATCATATTCCTATTGGAGAATAACTTTTAGTTAAACAGCTAAAGAAACATTAAGCTGCTGCTCTCATATCTCACAAACTCTTTACCTACATTTTTGATTATCTGATTGTGCCTTTTCTTTTGCTTTCACTGTGACATCATAAGATAAAGATAAGATAAGATTATTTATTTCGCAACCAATTTACAACAACAGTACAGCGCACAAAACTAAAAAAAGATAGCAAATAAGAATAATAAAAAAACAATAAAATTAATATAAAATTAATATCACAGATAAGAAAATTACGAAGTAAAGCCACAATATACGTATTTGTTGATTTTAAGAAAGCCTACGATTCAATCCACAGACCAACACTATTTAAAATTCTTGAAGAGAAAGGCCTGGATCAGAAAACTCGAAAAATCATAGAACAAACATTGACAAACACAACATCAAAAATAAAATTTATGGGAGAACTTTCGAAGCCTTTTGAGATAAAGACTGGTGTTAGGCAAGGTGATGGATTATCACCACTGCTCTTCAACATAGTTCTTGATAGAGTAATGGAAGAATGGGAAAAGAAACTGAAGGAGGTGAACCACTGGAAGCCAATCTCGCTGGGAACCAAGAAAAATAATCTTCAAATTCCATACTTAGCTTTTGCAGACGACCTTGCTATAATGTCAGATTCATTGGAAAGTGCAATAAAACAAATAGAAATTTTAAAAGAATGTGCTGAACAAGTAGGCTTACAAATATCATTTGAAAAAACTGTTTTCACAACATCAAATATAGAAGTTACTAAATTACAAACAAAATATGGAACAATTAAGAAGGTACCATACTTTAAATATCTTGGGGAAATTATATCAGAAAAACATGCACAAAATGAAAGGATACGGAAAGCTCGTAAAGGCCTAGGGCTAGTGCAATATATTTATAATAAGAGATGTATGTCTATCAATACCAAAATCAAACATTATAACGCAGTAATCAAGCCAACAATGTTGTATGCCAGCGAGACCCTAACACTTAGCAGAAAAACAGATACTGAAAATTTGAAAAAAGAAGAAAGGAAGATAATTAGAAAAATACTTGGACCAAGAAAGACCGAAGATGGTTATAGACTACAGAAAACAGCCAAAGTTGAAGAATACTCTAACATAGAAGCAGACATCAGGAAAAGGCGCCTTAAATTTTATGGTCACATAATGAGGCTTCCAGATCACAGACTTACAAAAAGAATAGTAACATATGTAGCAACCCTTAGTAATGGAGGTGCATGGATGAAAAACGTCAAGAAGGACTTAATACTTGCTAACATTAACAATGATGAAATATACAACAGGAACAGTTTCAGAGAAAAGGTTGAAAAATGGGAAGTTAAACCAGAGATGACTGTGCCAAGAGTGGGAACAAAATGGAGTGAAGCAAGGAAAGCGGAGTTCTCACTGAAAATGAAAAACTGGTGGATTGATAAAAAGAACAAGAAAAACAAAAAATGAACCAAATTTTGCTCAGCGTCTTCCATCTGGGAGCTTGACGGCTAATAATAATAATAATAATAATAATAATAAAAAAACAATACTTAAGAGAACTTTTTTAACCGAATAAATATGAAACTTGCTGATAATACTAATTGTATTAATTCTCATTATAGGATGATGGAATGTAATCTAGCACAGCTACACTGTTTTACAAAAATACACCATAATTAATGCACGAAATAAAATACTGCATGCAAAGACCTTGATAACAAGGTCACGTTCGCATTGCAGGAGCATCACTGAACAGAACTAAAGGACAGTTCAAAACAAGCAAAACTTAAATTAATAAATAATAATGACAATAGATAAAATATATTAAAGTTGAGGAAATAAATACAATAAAATATAATAAGAACTAAAAAATACAAAAAAAAATCTATCTTGAATATAATTCAAAGAACAAAAGTACTGATAAAAATCGAGGTAGTCAGGCCAAGTTAACCAATAGTTTAAATATAACAATAATATAAACAGATTAAAGCAAAGGCAAATGAATTAGGCTTACATCATTTAGCCATTTGATTAAATTAATCAAATTGAGGATCTTCAATGAATGAATGATTATCTTAGTGTATATTTGCTTTTAGAGATATATAGATGATTTTATAAGGTATACTCATAGGTCTTAATGATTTTCATTGATGCATTTAACAAATTTAATAATTAACAATGCTTATATCTATGATGATAATTTATAACCAATTCTTCTATAAGGTAATATACTTCAATTGTTTTTGTAAAAAGAATTAAATGTGTACTGGATCCAATTTTAAGTATTTGCTCCAATTAAGTATTTACTTATAAACAGTGACGTTGTAAAGATCTTCCAATCTCTCAGGGCTGAAGGAGAGGAGACATTTTTTCAGGTTTCCTTTAATTAGCTGTATTCTATTGCAGTTATTGTATAAGTTTTTTATCGGAGAAGGTAGAAGATTGAAAAATTTAGGAGTCAGGAAAATAAAAGATTTTTTAAATAAAGTGCAGTTTGGTCTGACACCCCGGATAAAACCCTCATCAGCCTGCCTTGTATGATGAGAGTCAGTTACAGTCTTGCAACTTGTTAATTCTCATGTTGAAATTTATGCAATAACTCACTTATTGTGCCCTGATCAATAATTGTACCCATTCTATATTCAAGCTTCAACTATACCACAGAGAAAAATATATTCTTTATTACTCCGTACCCGTATCCATATTTTCAAGGCAATTTTGCTATATTGTTGATACTGTAGAAGAAATTATACTACTACTGTTTAAAAAAGTATTAAATCAGAATGATATTCTAAAGCTGCGTACACATATTCGCGCTTCCAACCCGCATCGAGCACGCTCCTCCCTCGTACCGCCCTCGTACCACCATCGAACCACAGTCGCTCCGCCCACGCACCCATCATGAACGTTACGGAAGATGTTAGATCTTCTCGCGTTCCCCGGTCGAACCACTGTTGCTCCCCGGTCGATCATCAATCGCTCTGCTGGAGTGACGTTCGGTTGCGGAGCAGAGCGAAAGTTTGTACGCACCTTAAGGATTCGTGTAGATAGACCCGTATTTTCAATATTTATCTGATCCCTGCCCCCCCTAAATGGCGCCCCTGCATCAGTAGATCGAGTTTTCAGCTTGTCAAGTTTTCAATTAGACACTTTTGGACCTGCCAGTAAACAATATAAAATATACAGTCATATTTACAATCAAGAAGAAACTCTGGAAATCAATGGTTGTGTGTTTATTTCTCATAATCATAATGATCATTATCAACCATCCATTTCATTACCCGCACGCACCAGCTTGTAACACATGAAGACAACAACCTCAGGAAAAAATCTCCTCAATGCTGTAGAAAGAGAGTTTTATAAGCGAATAATCTGATTTATCAAGGAAATTCTCACTTCTACTTGTTGATGGTATTGAAAAACGATTTAAAACAATATCAATCAATGATATTGATACAGAGATTCAGATACCACATAATTAATACATCAATTTATTATTATTTACTGTTTATCTTTCACTGTTATCCAACTCTCACCAGCGGGCAAAGAGTCTCTTTTTGCTGGTGATGCCTAAATTTTATATTCTATTTTAGTTAAGTATATGTATGAATAATTATGTTTATTTATTTATATTTTTTATGATATGTCATACTATAAAGAGTTTGAAATATGTATTGAATATTCTAAATTGTAAAAAAATGAATTGAATTTATTAGATAATATCTCAAGATGAAGACCACGATACCCGTACCTTAAGGCTGTGCAAAGGCTAAAAATAAACTTTCTACTGGTGATATTTTTCAAAGTTTCTCGATCTGCATATAATCAAGCTATCAAAATAAAATAGTTTTCTCAGAAAAACATTTTTTCCGATCATTACTTTTCGAGATATGAGCGCCTCAAGTTTAAATTTTTGGGACAGAACATTTAAAATTCGGTAAGAGATAAATCCATGAGATTTGGATAATAAATTCTTTACGCTATTGCTGATTGAATAAAACAAAAATCTTTTGAAAATTTTAAATTTTGAGAAAGTTATTCAATTGACCAAAAATAACTCAACTAAAAGTTATTTTTAGTGAATATAATAACTTTCTTGAAAATTGATGTTTCAAGAAACTTTTTGTTTTACTTGATCAAAATCACCATTTTTATGCTCTAAATCTCATGTATTTATCTCTTACCGGATTTGAAATGCTGTCCCAAAAATTTAAACTTTAGGCGCTCATATCTCGTAAAGTAATGATCGAAAAAAATGTTTTCCTGAGAAAACTATTTTATTTTGATAGCTTGATTATATACAAATCGAGAAACTTTTAAAAATATCACCAGTAGAAAGTTATTTTTAGCCTTTGCACAGCCTAAAACCTTCTATATTATATGGTATAATAATGCAGCAATATTAACACAATGATAATTAAAATAACAGATAATAAAATAATTATATCTGAGAGTGCATAATTTTAATTGAATTTTATTCCTTCTCCGGGAGGAGGGCCAAGTTTCAACTTATTTTACACAAACTATATAGGAATTGAGTTGACAGTGCAATCTAGAACATAAACGCCCTATACCATGGGATAACTTCTTATGCTATCTTATTTCCTCTATGGGCGGACTGAGTAGGAGAATTTATTTATGGAGAAAATAACCCAATATATATTATAACTATAGTGGGAATTATATTTTCGGTTTAAGAATGTAATTTATTATTATTGTTTGCAGATGCTGAGATCGGTGCAAACGGGAGCTGTGACGTCATCATCGAGGGATGCAGCGGCACCCCACGTGGTGAGGATGACCCCTGAGCAGGTCGCCGTCCTGGAGGCGGAGTTCAACAAAATGAAGACCCTCCACGAGACCGACCTTGAACTGCTTGCTGCCGAAATGGCGCTCAGTGAGAAGGATGTCAAGGTCAGCAATGAAAGATACCAAATATATAGAATAGAGACAGATCAGATAGATTTGTTCTTTTGTTTTTAAAGCTTCCCAGAGACTCTGATTAAAAGTATAGGAATTGTCAAAAATTATAATACATACTAGGTAACACGAAAAAAATCTGGTGTGCCGCACTCACACAACTTTCCTTGCCGTTATGAAAATTGATCACCTGACGCTAGTGTTCAAGCATCTCAAGTCTACTTATAAACAAAGATCTGAGCCAGCTGGTGACAGGACAATAACGCTAGAGTCATACGAGGTCTGCTATCTCTTTATAGTGAATCATTTAATAGAATCAACAGTTGCCAACAGTTTGCAATTGGATAATCAGATTTTCCCTAATTTCGAGCTTATTTTCAATTTTAGGTGAAAATGTTACCTACTAAACATTAATTGTAGAGATTTTCATGCTCAATCTTTTTCACTCAATTTTTTTTGTTTGAATTGTACCTGAAGTCTGATAATTGGGAATCTAAAATCAAACTTTGCATGGATGGGGCGGAGCTCCTGAAATTTTTACAGATATAGGACTTGTGGCAGTTGATAGAGCTTATCAATGACTATTTTAGGTATAAATTTAATCAAAATCGTTGGAGCCGTTGTCTAGAAAATCGCGAAAAACCCTGTTTTTGACAACATTTTCTCCACTTTGGCCGCCATCTTGAATTGCATTTGATCGAAATTGTTCGTGTCGTGTCCTTATATTGTAAGGACCTTAAGTTCAGAATTTCAAGTCATTCCGTTAATTGGGAGATGAGATATCGTGTACACAGGCTCACATACACTCATACAGACCAATACCATAGAGAAACAATAGCGTAAGTAGATATCCCATGGTATAGGACGTTTATGTCGCAACTTTTACTGTTATCTCAAGCTGATTACTGTCGATTATTACTGTTTTGACCGGATAGGAGTGTATGAACGGCACAATATGAGAGACTACCAGCGTCTTAAAGCTTCACAGGAAAGAACTACGTGGACTATCAGCTTGAGATAACAGTAAAAGTTGCGATATAAACGCCCTATACCATGAGATATCTACTTATGCTATTGTTTCTCTATGCCAATACCCAAAAAACACTTTTTTGGACTCAGGGGACCTTGAAACGTATAGAAATTAAGAAATTGGGGTACCTTAATTTTTTCGGAAAGCAATACTTCCCTTACCTATGGTAATAATAGGGCAAGGAAAGTAAAAAGATAGAAGTTCAGCAATATTCACCAATTTTGCACAACTGATGCTGGCCCGTGTCACCTTGGAACTGGATACACTTTGATGAAGCGCCAATACAATGTTAATATACAGAGTGTCCCACGAAAGGTGTAACAGTTGAAGACCATCGATTCTACATGGAATTTTCAACAAAAAATGTCCTGTGAAATTTTCTCATATCGACCTTCTTTTTTGAAATTTATCGATTTTTCTATATTTCTGAAAAACGTCAATAACTAGAAGAATTCTAAAGATATGCTTGGAAAGAGGAAGAAATTTCCAATAAAATTCATACAATTTATTCCTTTGTTTGATGTTTTTGAACCTTTTATGGAATTTGCAACAATATTGTGCAAAACACAATTTTTTTTTCTCATTCTCTTCTTTCTACGCTCATATAAACAAGTTGTAGGTCTATTTGTTTTTCAAGTTTTAATAAGGTCAAAAAGGAACAAAATGGAATTATATTTTATATGATATATTATATTATTTATATAACTATTATCTTACTTTACCTTGAAAATTGTCCCTTGGCCTGATCCTCAAGGTCTCATTGAACCACTCCCGACTTTAAATTAAAAAAAAGATACGGTATATAAAAAAACATCTGCCAGCTGTTTGAATCAAAAGCACCAGCTTTCCCTACAAGATTCAAATCCTGAAAACACAATTATGTAGGTTTAAACTGCGACAGCCTATAATTGAATTCTCAAGACAGAATCCTTCACGGATTACCAATGCATTAACTCAACAACTAACTTCACAAACGGTTCAAGTAATATGGGCCTCGAAAGAAAAATTCAAAATCTATTTATGTGAAAAAACATGCAGCCTTGATTCACAGACCAAAAGTCGGCTCACTCTTGTTTGTATAGCATGGAGCTAAAAACCATAATATTGCCTTCACGAAACGTGATAAAACACACGTTTCATCTTTGTACATTGGAGATATTCTCGCTTTATCAATTATTACATTTAATAATTAAATCAGATTACAATTTAATAATCTTCTATTATATAAAAGCGAAATGGCACTCACTCAATGACTGATTGACTGACTGATTCACTCACTCACTCACTCGCAGAACTAAAAATCTACCGGACCAAAAACGTTCAAATTTGGTAGGTATGTTCAGTTGGCCCTTTAGAGGCGCACTAATCTTTTGGCAATATTTCAACTCTAATGGTTGTTTTTAAGGGTTCAAAGTTCGTCTTTTAGCATGTATATTCTTCTTCTCCCAATCTCTTAATTATAATTGAAATTTCCATATCATATGTTACTATAGAACTATAATCTAGATAGAGTACCTCTTCGAAACAGTAAGTTGTTAACTGGCAACTAAATTAATAATTTTGTCAGGTTGGCATTAAGTTGAGTTGACTTTGTTAGGTTGGCACCAAGTTGAAGATTGAAATGCATTTATCGCGGAAAAATTGATTGGACCCTGCTACTTCAATCAGAGCTAGTCCTGGGAATATTATATTACTAGCCGTCAGGCTCGCTTCGCTCGCCATATCCGTTTAGCCAGACGTTTAGTCTGGACCCCCGACTGGATCGTCCTAGCATATGATCGTCCTACAAATGAAAAATGCAGGCGAGCGAAGCGAGGACGATCCAGTCGGGGGTCCAGGGGGCGTAGTCCCCTGGCTAGACGGATATGGCGAGCGAAGCGAGCCTGACGGCTAGTATGATTATAAATTTTAACTTAGTTGTAGTTCAGACACTGTGTTACTTGTAAATATTTGAAAAAAAACACTTACTTTTCTTGGAGTAGTGTAGATTTATTTATCATAAATGTTATGTATAATTATGTAATAATAATTATTCAATTGAATATGATCAGAATTATATTTATATTGTTTGCAGGCCTGGTACACACATCGTATAGCTTCTTGGAGGAGATCGCAAGGTTTATCCGACTGTTTTGGAATCATATAGATAGACTATCATTATCAAATGAAATGTAAACTATTTTTACCATTAATTTATTAATATTATTATACTATATTTATTGTTTGATTGTGAATGAACGGTACTAAACACCGTCAATAAAATGTTGTGCTCATTTGCAGTAAGTTTACAGTGCTAATAGTTCGCTGAAAGTACCTATACCTAATTTGTTGTACAAATTATAATTTATTAAAGATTAATAATAAGTAAGTTTGTTATGTCTATTATAACCCACATTTCTCGTTTCAATTTATTTATTTAAAAATACAATTTCAATAAAAAACAGTACCTATACAATGTTTTAATCCCTCTAGCTATAAGCTATTGAGACCACATCTACATGGTCACATGTTGGCCACATCTACATAGTGGGCCATATGAATAAAGTTGAGCATTTGCTTATACTTCTAAAATATGGAGCATTTGCTTCATTTTCTATGAATAAACGTGAGCAAAACCTTTTGCTCATGCTCATCAAAAAAATAGTTTGAGCATTTGCTCAAAATTGTATGAATAAACTAGAGCATTTGCTCAACTTTTGAAGCAAATGCTTCAAAAAAAGGTGAGTCTAGTCTAGAGCAGCTTATCACCTTCTGCTCATAGTAAAATGGCTCAACTAATTCGTATGAGGAAGAGGAAACTATACCAGATACGATCACAACCAATAGTTGAGAACTATAAAACTCTTTTTAGATTCAACCATGATATATATCACCATTATCCCTGCAAAAGATAGCTTCAAAAAAGAGTGTTCTCTGTTATGAAGATAGCCATCACAAAATAGGAAATAGGCATTTAAGAAGATGAGAGTGTAGACGATTATATGGAGGCTATTGATATTATAAGAATATGCTAAAGATTATTATAGAGATGACATTTTTTCACGCTATTATTTCAAAATTGTAAACTCAACTAACCTAAAACTCTATTCATAATCATGAATAGAAAACAGAGCAGACGACGCAAACACAAGCGGTGCACCCTACTTGCATATTTAGCGCTTCCGTAAGCTATAAAAACAAATTAAGGCTACAAAAGCGAATCAGCTGATGAAAAATCTTTAAAATACGTGAGCATTTGCTCCAGAGTTCAGGAGCATAAGGTAAGAGACCTTATACTCCTGATTATAAGCTTATATAGCTTATTCATATGAAAATGAGCAAATGCTTTTGCTTCTACCTTTTGCTCATGAGCAAAACCTTATGCTCCATGCTCTTGCTCATGAGCATTTGCTCTGGTTTTATTCATATGGGCCATTGGCTCAGCCTGTAATATGACCAGTGCCAAATGAAGGCCAGCGCTGGCAAACCACCCATTGGCCTGCATTGGGCCAATATGTGGATGCGGCATAACTTAGAAAATGTCCAAAAAATCACGCAATCTATGGATTTTACAAATACACTTTACTAGTAGTACTGTGAACTCACGCAGTTTTCTCATCCACAAGTATCTGATGTCAGTCACCTGTTCTAGTTGATTCACAATGCACAGTTGAATCATAATTTACTCTTAAAAACTGTTTTCTCTAAGATAAAATTTGGTGTGGCGCACTCACACAACTTTCCTTGCCGTTATGAAAATTGATCACCTGACGCTAGTGCCCGCGCTTCTCAAGTCTACTATTCAAAGATTTGAGCCAGCTGGTGACAGGGCAATAACGCTGGACACACACATGAGGTCTGCTATCTCTTCATAGTGAATGATTTAATAGAATCAACAACAATTTGCAATTGAATAATCACATTTCCTCGAATTTAAAGCTTATTTTCAATTTTAGGTGAAAATGTTACTGAACGTTAATTGTAGAGATTTTCATGCTCAATCTACTCCACTTGATTTTTTTTTGTTTCAATTGTATCTGAAGCCTGATAATTGGGAATCTATCTGCATTGATGGGGCGAAGCTCCTGAAATTTTTACAGATATGGGACAGTTGATAGAGCTTATCGATGACTATTTTAGGTATGAATTTGATCAAAATCGTTGGAGCCGTTTCCGAGAAAATTGCAAAAAACCCTGTTTTTGACAACATTTTCGCCATTTTGAATTGCATCAGATCGAAATTGTTCGTGTCGGATACTTATATCGTAAGGACCTTAAGTTCCAAATTTCAAGTCATTCCGTTAATTGGGAGATGAGATATCGTGTACACAGACGCACATACACTCATACCAATACCTACTATTACTTAGTAATAGTAGGTATTGCTCATATACACACACACACACACACACTCAGACCAATACCCAAAAACCACTTTTTTGGACTCAGGGGACCTTGAAACGAATAGAAATTTAGAAATTTGGGTACCTTAATTTTTTTCGGAAAGCAATACTTTCCTTACCTATGGTAATAGGGCAAGGAAAGTAATAATATTTCAAAAATTGAATGGGTTTTGATGTCATGTATGACAGCTGTGATAATAGAATTAGAACATAATTATTACCATCCCTCAACACAAAAGCTATATATGCTTAAAGAGATAATATGATTATAAATTTTAACTTTGTTGTAGTTCGGACACTGTGTTACTTGTAAATATTTGAAAAAAAACACTTACTTTTCTTAGAGTAATGTAGATTTATCTATCATAAATGTTATGTATAATTATGTAATAATAATTATTCAATTGAATATGATCAGAATTATATTTATATTGTTTGCAGGCCTGGTACACACATCGTATAGCTTCTTGGAGGAGATCGCAAGGTTTATCCGACTGTTTTGGAATCATATAGATAGACTATCATTATCAAATTGAATGTAAACTATTTTTACCATTAATTTATTAATATTATTATACTATATTTATTGTTTGATTGTGAATGAACGGTACCCAGCACCGTCAATAAAATGTTGTGCCCATTTGCAGTAAGTTTACAGTGCTAATAGTTTGCTGAAAGTACCTATACCTAATAAATTTGTTGTACAAATTATAATTTATTAAAGATTAATAATAAGTAAGTTTGTTATGTCTATTAAAACCCACATTTCTCGTTTCAATTTATTTATTTAGAAATCTGGTGTGGCGCACTCACACAACTTTCCTTGCCGTTATGAAAATTGATCACCTGACGCTAGTGTTCCCGCGCATCTCAAGTCTACTATTCAAAGATTTGAGCCAGCTGGTGACAGGGCAATAACGCTGGAGACACTCATGAGGTCTGCTATCTCTTCATAGTGAATGATTTAATAGAATCAACAATAATTTGCAATTGAATAATCACATTTTCTCGAATTTAAAGCTTATTTTCAATTTTAGGTGAAAATGTTACTGAACGTTAATTGTAGAGATTTTCATGCTCAATCTACTCCACTTGATTTTTTTGTTTCAATTGTATCTGAAGCCTGATAATTGGGAATCTATCTGCATTGATGGGGCGGAGCTCCTGAAATTTTTACAGATATGGGACTTGTGACAGTTGATAGAGCTTATCGATGACTATTTTAGGTATGAATTTGATCAAAATCGTTGGAGCCGTTTCCGAGAAAATCACGAAAAACCCTGTTTTTGACAACATTTTCGCCATTTTAGCCGCCATCTTGAATTGCATTTGATCGAAATTGTTCGTGTCGGATCCTTATAGTGAAAGGACCTTAAGTTCCAAATTTCAAGTCATTCCGTTAATTGGGAGATGAGATATCGTGTACACAGACGCACATACACTCATACACACACACACACATACAGACCAATACCCAAAAACCAGTTTTTTGGACTCAGGGGACCTTGAAACGTATAGAAATTTAGAAATTGGGGTACCTTAATTTTTTCGGAAAGCAATACTTTCCTTACCTATGGTAATAGGGCAAGGAAAGTAAAAAACTCACTTATGTTAATTAACTCAATTCACTTCTGAATTTGAATCTCATAATTTATCCAGTTTCGTGATAATCTTAACATCTGATAAAAATATTTCTCAACTTTTATAAAATTCATTATTTTCAATCAAGAATATTATAATTTCTTCGGCATTATTCAGTTAATTCAATCATTTTTTCATTTTATTTTCAATCACCTATTTAATTTGTTTTTCAAATGTGAGAATATTGATACTAATGATCCAAGTCTCAACTTATTTTACACAGACTATAGTATGTCAGCATTCCTTACGGATAACACCAATCCTTGCCATTCAGCCAATACCATAGAGAAAATATAGCATAAGAAGATATCCCATGGTATAGGGCGTTTATGTTCAAAATTTCACTGTTAACTCAAACCGATAGTCCTAGCAGTTATCTTTTGTTAAGCTATGTGACGCTGGTAGTCTCTCATACTGTGCCGTTCCCGGCTAAGACAGTAATAAGAGACAGTAGTCGACAGTAATTGGCTTGAAATTTTTGAACATAAACGATGTGGTAGCTCCTAGACCTTCTTGTGGATGTATTATTCTATCTCTTCTCTATGCTAATATACATGGAAGGCTATAGATCAATGGTCGCCAAACTTATGAGCCTGTGAGCTGGAATAGCATTTATATAACTTCTAGTGAGCTACCAAGGAATATTAGAATGAAGAAAGTTTTTTTTTGCCTATAAAGATACATTTCTAGTGTTGAAATGTACTTATCTCATAGGAAAAAGTATAACAAAAGTTGAAATGTACATTTCAATGAGAGCAGTCGAACTCTTTTTGGTCATCAAGTATTGTCTTGATGTTTGGAGTGTACGTTGTAGCCGCCATTCTGATGCAGTTGTCCAAATGTTCATCAGTCAGTCTGTTCCTATATCGATTTTTCATGAATTTCATACTTGAAAAAGATGCTTCACACAAGTAAGTAGAGCTAAACATAGCCTTCAACCTCAATGCAACTTGAAAAATATTTGGATATTTTTCTTTTGGGACTTGAGGCCAAATATTTCCAGTTCTAGAAAGTGATCTGAGAGACAGATCATTTTCAAAATCCAAAAATTCCATTTCAACTGAAGCCTGATCTCCACCAATATGTTGTACAACACAAGCTTCAAAATCTTCTGCATAGATCTCTACATAAGAGAGTTGATGAATTGTACCATAATTTGATATGCTTTTAAAATCTTAAAATCGTTGATCAAACTGTTGTCTCATAGTCTTACTTCTTACAAGTCTGAAAGAATTGTAACTTATTCTTGGTTATTGCTGCGGTGCTGTGGAGGATTTTTTCGTCATTGATTTTCTTCAGACTGGGAAAGTGTTTATATTGAAACTGGACGACATTCTTCTGCACGAGCATTTCTGTGAGCTACCAAAAACTACCCCACGAGCTACCGGTAGCTCGCGATCGACTGTTTGGCGACCACTGCTATAGATAATGATATTTATGAATTTCATCCATAATACAGAGTGTTTACGAACTCCATACCAATACTCTGGGGCATTGTTCCTTGGTGAAAAATATATCTAGATATCATATTTTAATTAACCGCAAGGCATGCTGATAGAGTCGCCTCAATGATGCAACGATCTCTATTTGCATTGCAAGTTAATAGTAAGCGATTTCAAGTAGTTTCAAACAATAAAATAACGTTAAATAACCCTCTAAAGGTGGGTCACCAACCTGCCATAAAAAAGCCTACTAAAGCTGCCATATCTCAGATAATATTGGTCCAATCTTGAAGAATCTGGTACCAATCAATAGGCAATCAAATTTACTAAAAAAAGTTATTTTTGTAAAGTTTTTGTAAACCCAACGGTTTCAGAGTTATTTAAGAAACAATATTTCAAATGCGATAGCCGCCATTTTGTTTTGTTCGTGATATATCTATATCATATAGATATATAATATATATCTATATCTATAATATATATCTATCTATATAATATATCTATATCCTCAGCTCAGTGTCTACACACCAAAATGATCTCAAAAGACGCGGAAGGATGCTTTCAAATGAATAACTATAGTAAACTAACTAACAATTTATTTTACAAATTTATCATACATTTCAGGTAGTACAGAAAAAATTGAACTTACACTATCAAAATTTTCATTAAAAATTAACCCACAGTTAAAAAATTGTTTGCATACGCCACGATAAGGTCAGCAACAAATGAATAACTTTGAAAACAAACGTTTTTCAATCAATTTGAAATAAACCAAAATAATCATAGTAAATTAAAAATAAAGAAAGCCTTAATCAGAAGCAATAAGAAGAACAATCACAGACAAAATCGATATAATTATATATATAATAGTGTACATCAATGAAATTTATTATTTTGAATTTTTTTATTATACATTTACGGTTAATTTTAAAATTTTGATACGTTCATAAGTTTTTTTTTTAAACGTTGTGCAAAGAAAAGATCAAGAAATATTTACAGGAAAATTTATAGAACTGAGTACACCAATCATAAATTTGAAAAGAAAATTATCAGTGTTGAAAAACATGGAATTCTACTGGCTACCGTACTTCACATAGCATAATGTTCAAAATCATAACAATGTTAAACTAATCTCAATTAACCAACAAAATTAAAATACAGCAATACTAGAACACTCATTACAAGAAAAATCGTCAAAAGCCCTGAGTATATTTACACAAGACACTCCCTATATCGGAGAGAGTGCGGCAGTAATTAATTGTTATATTATGATCGATGATAAGAATTAAGAAAAACAAATAACTTCACTTTATGGACAGAATCTTAATTGTTATGAAATAACAAGAGAAAAACCAGGAGAGTTTGCAAGTTGGAAGGTTAAAGCTCTATTGAAAACCCGGATTAATTTTGTTCTGCATTTCGATCGTGTATGTAGACAATAGACATGATAATCTAACATTCTATCATGTATCTGAGAATGTAAATTCTCAGATATTATTTTAGTGTTAAATCTCAAAACGATGAAAATACATAAACCAAGCATTTCGCATACTTTAATACAACGTTCAGAGACACCCGCATTGGAAATACTATTATAAAGATTGTTCAAATATATTTGATACGATCAACAAAGAATATAATTAGATGAGAAAAATGTGTAACAATATTGGTGTTCAGGATACAATGATGGATGCGTTATTTTAATATTTGCAACGGAAAGATAGTTTTAAAATATTTTAAACTATCATCAAAGAGTAAAATAAAATAAGGGAAATTGTAAATTTGAAACACTATTGGTGTTTGGGATACAATGATTTATGCGCTATTTTGAGAATTTTAGTTATAGTTACAGTATTTTCAGTAAAGAACTGACAAACTTTTAAGCTGTAGGACTACAGTTTTGTAAAATATAAAAGTTAATTTGGGATTAACAATTTTTTCTACAAAATTTTTACAAGTCAGGGGATATCCTATTCATTAGTTGTTCATAGTTTTGAAATAATTTACAGACACATTCAAGTAACTAAATTTATAATCACATCAAATGATAAAATTTGGAAAAAATGTCAAGATATTGAAATATTGTTATGCATTCTATAGATGGGTAGTTTCCACAGGTAGGCTCATCAGGAAGGTTTTCTGAACATTGTTTTAGTTCTAATAAGACATTTACAAGTAATCACTGCGGTTAGAACGATAATATTTCAAATATAAAAACATTTTTTGATTGATAAGTTCCAGCAAAGCAATGCATGTTAATCTTTAAAAGGAGATATACCGTTGATTAAGCTCAAAAGTGAAAAATTATGTAGTAAAAAGTACTCTGAGAGTACTTGGTTAAGATGTCATTCTCGTATTTTCGAGGGAATTTTAGTAAACACAATTTATTTATACATTGATGAATACAATATAATTCTCAACTATGAATGATTGGGAAAGGAACAAAAGGCTTAATGCCCAAAACTGTTCCTTTCCCAAATTTGGATAGAAATTGCCTAAAAATAGGTTATGATACAGCTTATAAATTTGTAACATCATATAAAAATTAAAGAACCACCATTTTCACAACTCTATTTTATCACTGACAACATGTTTCAACATATATAATGTCATTTTCAAGTGAGAGAGTCTTAGATTTTCTATTTTTTCCAGTTTTACTTAAATACGAGTACTCCTTACCAAAAAATTAAATATTGTTACACACATCTTTATGCTATTCTGATATTAATATAATCATCACCTTTGCAAGGATAAAGCTTTTAAAAAACACTTCTTTGTGTATATTCCTCTAATATAACATTGTATCACACACAAGCTCTATAACCGAATATTGTAATTTATCAAATTTGGAAGAAAAAAGTTTAAGCTTATCCGAATATAGTCAACAGTCTGACCCTTCCAGAATGTTTGTGATATTTCAAAAAAATAAATTCAAGCTTGACGATAGAAATAATAATTCTGGTATAATTTTCAAGTTCATTCAATTCTTTATGAGAGTTATTTAGGCCCATATGCACTTAACCATAGAGAAAACAATAGCGTAAGTAGATATCCCATGGTATAGGGAATTTGTCGCAACTTTTACTGTTATCTCAAGCCGATTACTGTTGATTATTGTCAATTTTGACTGTTTTGTTGGGGTGATAGTGTATGAACGGCACAATTTGAGAGACTACCAGCGTCACACAGCTGCATAGGAAAAACCTATGTGAACTATCGGCTTGGGATAACAGTAAAACTTGCGACATAAACGCCCTATACCATGGGATATCTATGCTATCGTTTCTCTATGACTTAACGCTAATCTTTACTAGAATGTCTATATGGTCACATTACTATGATAGTTACATTCAGAGTTTAAACGAATCAATCTCCGTTTAAACGGATCTATGGTGCATATAAATACGAATCAATCTCCGTTTAAACGGTGCATATAGGCCCAAGTTTCATTCGAAACTAAACTGTCGTCCAAACTTCAGAGCTTGCAATCTACTAGAATGCTTCTAGATAAAATTGAATATAACTTGGAGCCGAAAATCGGTACAAAATTTAGCACATGCTTTGCAGATTTTTTTCAAAATTGTGAATGATTAAATTCACAGTCATAGATCATCCTTCACAGATTTTATAGTCCAATAAGATCATTTCAAAACCAGGCTTAACACGATTTACATAAGACGTTTAAGTACATATTTGTTACACCCAGTCCTCTCAGGAAAAATCGTATTCACTAAGAGAGTTTTGTGTGGCTTGAATAATTTATAGGACTCAAACCATCCTTCAATTAAAAAAATCGCCTAAGTTTAACTGCATAAGTGTTCATTATAATATTCTCTGACTTGAAAAAAACATTCACAACAAAGATACAACAACGTCAAATTCATGATATCATAATAGTCCCAGTTTATAACTAGGTCTTTTGATAACTAGTTTGTAGACAGATTAATGGGATCTGGACTATGCTCTCATTTCATAACATGTTTTTTCTTTTGAGCGTTTATTTCTGTTTGACAGGTTGATGTTAGTTAGTATCTATCAGCCTACAAGTGGTAGAAAATCCAGGCCCCAAGTCACAGGTTTCGGAGAACAGTCAAAGTTTTTAACTTCTGTAAGTCAGGTTAGGTTAAACCTAACCTGACATTAATCTTGTTTTGAAACAAATGAATGTGTCACATATTTAGGAAAGTGACAGAGAACCCATGCCCCAAGTCACAGGCTCCGGAGTACAGTCAACGTTTTCAACTTCTGGAACTTAGGTGGATTAAATACAACCTAACCTTAGAGTTATTTTGCAAAGGTTCCAGATAATAATCCTAATTCATAACTTCTTAAAGTAAGTGCCGGTTGCACAACAGCCGGTTAAATTTTAACCGGGATTAATTCTACAAGAACCAAGATGATTTTTCAAAAACGCCTTCTCTGATTGGTTGTCGTAAAGTTAATCACGGTTAAAATTTAACCGGCTGTTGTGCAACCGGGCCTTAGGCTAGGTTGAACCTAACCTAACCTTAGTCTACTCTCAGTTCCAGAGAATATCCACAGTTTATAAGCTTCTAAAAAGTTAGGTTAGGTACCTGACCTTAGTCCTGTTTCGTTTATTGTTGTATGACAGGCTGATGCCACACGATGCGGCCGGACAGACAGCCGGACACAAGGAGGCAGTGGCGCGGCGAGAATTTTGTGCTGACAACGATGTCCGAGTGGCAGATGTTGGTGCCGACCTCGTGCAGCTTGACCGGCGGCGCCTGCTGCTGCTCCGTGGCGGGCACGCACGCCGACAGCTCGCTGCAGTTGGGCGAAAAGGCCAGCAGGCGAACGCCGTAGCCGAACGGCGAACAGATCAGGCGGCCGTCCGACGAGAAGCACAGCTCCTACAAAGAACATATCCATCAGTTTTAGACAGGAGTAAACTGAGATGAATAATGTGAAAAAGAAGTAGGATGAGTAGAAGAAGATTATAGTGAGGTCCATGTTATAATGGCAGTGTACGATTGACAATACTGTTGCTGTCCTTTTCTATCATACAACAAAACAGATAGCGCTATCTCTCTCTCTAGCTTTGCAATGTTGTCAAGTTTGCCAGAATATTTTATTTTTACTTTTGACAGTGACTGTACAAAAGTAAACAATTCATTATTAATCGCCATTTTTTACTTCATTCTATCGAAATACTTGAGTAAACAAGTCATATAATTGATTCAAAATGTATTTTTGAATCAATTAAATAATTTTTAGACATTACCGTATGAGAAACACAAATTAAAATACCTGAAATGACATTTTAAAAGTTGATAACTAACCATTCTAGACTTTATCCATGCTTCAGTTAGCCTACATCTATAGGTTAGACCTACTCGTACCGGTATAAATAATATTGAACGGTTATTTCAGAATTATTTCCATTGAAATTACTTATTTTAAATAGGATTTCTATTTTTCTATGATTGTCAAAAGAAATTGGAATAGAATATCTACCAAATAGCTCAATTTCTGTTGTTTTGAAATTCAGATTATTGTATCACATCTTTTTAAATTAGCCGCCATTTCAGGTTTGTATAAAAAAATCTGATCTTAGTTATGAAAGCAAATTTTCAAATCAAATTATGGAAAAAAATTCCTTGGTTGATTTGACATTAAATTGATTATGTAATCAAGGAAATGATAATTATTATTAGATCAAATTTAATGGGATGAATTGAGTAACAGCTGTGTACACTCAGTGGCAAAATGGAGAGACTTGGCAACGTTTTTCTCCTATCTTTCTTCACTGCCATTATAACGTGGACCTCACTATAGAAAGAAGAAGAAGAAAAAGAAGAAGAAGAAGAAAAATAAGTAGAAAAATAACGCCGGTTAAACTAATTGATGTAAAAGCTTTTTAACAGGCCATTCACGGAAAATTAAATCCAACTAACGCCGGTTAGGTTAGTTGTCTTATAAACTCATAGCTGCCTTACAATTAGTTTTTGTTAAAAAAAAACTACAAAATTCAAAGTATTAGTTAAGTATATGAATGAATTTCATCCGTTAATAGGATAGAGAAGTGTATTTAGCTGATATTAGCATTCAAAATCAGATTCTGTTTTCGATCTGTTGTCGTCTGCAAATAGCACTTGACACTGGCGACAGACAGAGCATTTTTATGGCGCATGCCTCAATTCTTTATTGCCAGAATTCAACAATGCAACAACAAATCAAGGGTATTAAATCAACACTTATTACAAGGAAATAAAATAAAATAAACTATAGAACTAAAAAAGCTAAAAATTGCGGATAAGGTTTAAATTTTCGGGACAGAACATTTCAAATTCAGTAAGAGATAAATCCATGAGATTTGAAGGATAAAATCTTCATGGTGTTGATCTAGTAAAACAAAAATTTTCTTAAAATATCAATTTTTGATTAAGTTATACAAATTACCAAAAATAACACAACTAAAAGTTATTTTTGGTAGATTGAATAGCTTTCTCAAAAATTGATATTTTAAGAAAATTTTCGTTTTACTAGATCAACAATACCTTGCAGAATCTATCCTCTAAATCTCATGGATTCATCTCTCACCGAATTTGAAATGTTCTGTACCAAAAATTAAAACTTTAGGCGCTCATATCTCAATAAGCAATGATCGGGAAAAAATGTTTTCTTGTGAAAACTTTTTCATTTTGATAGCTTGATGATATAAAAATCGAAAAACTTTGAAAAATATCACCAGTAGAAAGTTTATTTTTAGCCTTTGCACAGTCTTAATCGGCGTTAATGTCAATATTTAACAGACGTACGTGCAACTGGCCCTCAGTCATGTACATACAAAAATAAAGGATATTGTTATTTTTATTAAATTAAAAAATACCTTGATGAAGCCTTTGCCGAGATTGGGCTCCTGTATGTAGTGGGTGAGTCGCGGCACATTCTGATGTATCTTGTGACGACGCATCAACTTCTTTTCGCTGCGATAGGACCCGAACGGCGAAACCATCACCTGGTGCAGTCTGCGGCCTCCAGTTGCACTTCCGGTTCCGCTGCCGCCCAGAATGACCACCGCGTGACTGCGCACGCGCGTCAGTGAGCCCGCCCCCAAGTCATAGTCACCGCTTCCGTTTCCACTGTCTCCGCCGCTTCCGCTTCTATCCTGGCGATAGCGTCTGCGGCGACCGTATCTGTAATCCAACCAATAGGTTATTTATAATATGACTAGCAGGGCACCCGTGCTTCGCTACGGGAATTAAAAGATAAGATTATTTTTGCAAAATATTTATAATCAAAATCGTTATAATCGTTTTTGAGATCCATAATTGACCGAGTGAAGTGAGGTCAAAGTTTGAAGTCGACGGTTTGGCATTTCTCTGTCGTCAGCCGAACGCGGTAGAGTAGACATCGTAGTGCCAGCGTAGTCTTACTGTAGAATTAGCAAACAGTATTCTAGCCGTCAGCAATAATAAAATTATTGTCTTTAAACTATAACAGTTGAAAAGTATTCGTAGTGTTATGAAGTGTATTTCCATAAAAAACTTCAATTATGGATAGTTCGGGACCGGTGAAATTGCCGCCTCTTCTAGCTCCTGAGTTTGAGGAGGATGATGAATATTCGGAGAGATGTAACTTGATAAAAAATTAACAGCTGTGTAGACTATAAATTGCATGCCTCATTGAATGCAATTTTTATGTACTATTGAATAGGATGCAAAGAACTTATAACTGCTCGTCTGGGCGTCTATAGTGTGGTCAACGTTATAATGGCAGTGGATAAAGATAGAATAATAGCGATGCCGATTCTCTGCATTAATTAATTATATTTCTACACTGTCAAAAACATAATTGACATAGTTGTGGACCTAGAAAAGGATAGTACAATCGGCTTTGTCGAATGATAGACAGGATAGCAAACCAAAGTTGATCAAATACTGTCATTATAACGTGGACCTCACTATAGATGTCTTCTGGTTTTCTCGCGCTAAATTCCGGAAAGCGTTATATGATAATTAAATCTTGTGTAAGCATGATCTGATCAAATAAATAGTAAGAGTATCAGTGTGGATGTGCTTATGGTTTGGGACGTCGTTATGACTGCGCGAGGTCTACTGTTCACAGAACTACTAGTACGAACAAAAATTGCTTGCTGAATTTATAGAACTGGAAGTGAGGTCTAAGATTCAAGTCGACGGTTTGACATTTCTCTTAATGTTTAAATGTTTGAATGTTCAAATGTTTAGGCCTATATGTTGCGCATTTACGGCGAAACGCGGTAATAGATTTTCATGAAATTTGACAGGTATGTTCCTTTTTAAATTGCGCGTCGACGTATATACAAGGTTTTTGAAAATTTTGCATTTCAAGGATAATATAAAAGGAAAAAGGAGCCTCCTTCATACGCCAATATTAGAGTAAAAATCAGACTATAGTATAATTCTATATTGTACTTTATAATATAACTTATTACTCTAATATTGTTAAGCTGTAGGCCTATGATTTTATTTCTCATAATTTGTGAATATTGTGAATTGGATTGAATAAAATTTGAATTTGAGTGTAAGTTTGTCTATTAAACCAGTTTGTATGTACAGTACTGTATTGTGAACTTATTTTTTTCAAGAATAAATGATTTTGATTTTTGAAGTTACCTCATAAAGTTGTAAGTGATGGTTGTGACTCTAGGCTGCTGCGGCGCCGAATCGCTATTGGCGGCCGAATCGGAGGCGCGACTGCGTTCGCGCGAATGTTCACGCGAATTGTTCGCGTCACTGCCGGTGGCAGGTCGCCGACGAAGTATGCGACGATGGCTGGTCTCGGGGAACACTGTTTCGCTGCTACGGAAATATCCGGCGCCGTTTGAGTCGGCCGGCAGACCGCTCGTCATACGCACCACACGCATGCGCGTCTCTAAAGCACTGTTCAGTGTCATTTCGACGCCACCGTTCGCCGCACGGTGTTCGGCGTCCCGACGCTGGCGTTCGCGTTGCGACCTGCAACATGCCCAAGTATAATAATGGACTAATCATTTATTTGCCAAAATAATACAGAGTGAGCATAAATTATTGAACACATTTCATAGGTGAATTATAAAAAAAAAAATATCGGGGACCAAGCTTCGCTATGGTGGAGTACAAAAGCATAAAAAAATTATTACGAAAGAAGAAATTATAATAACATTCATAGTTCATACAGGAATGTTCTATCTTATCACAGTAATTGAGATTAATTCCCAGAGGAATGCAAAAACTTCCCTCACAAAGGCCGGTTGCACAAAAGCCGGTTAAATTTTAATCCTGATTAATCCCACGTGAACCAAATCAGAGAAGACCATTTCAAAAAGATGGATCTACTAGAATTAATCAGGATTGAGAATAGCCCGGCTTTTTTGCAACCGGCACTAAGTACCTGATTGAATGATTCAAGATCAAATAAAACTGAAGAAAAAATCTTCTAAGCACCAACTGTTTCTTGTTTTTATGTTTTGTTTTTATCATAGAATAATAATTATGTGTTTTACTAACTTTTATCTAATTTAATCTACAAACTTATATTGTGTGTAAGTTCCACTAATCTTTGTTCTTTTTTGGTTCAATTTCTTAGTTTATATTGAATAAATATATTACTGCAACTTAGGTCTACGCACAGGTTTTACCTTGTAGGCTACTCCTTAAACATAGATGGACATAAAAAAAAAATAATATACTGCAGTTTTGGGATCATTTTATATATTTAATAGTATTTTTCTTGTATTATTTTCATATGTTATAATATTAGATTATTATAATTGTGTATGTTTTTTGAGAAATAAATTTGAATTTGAATTTGAATTTGAATTCTCTTAATGTTTAAATGTTTGAATGTTTATATGTTTATATGTTGCGCATTTACGGCGAAACGCGGTAATAGATTTTCATGAAATTTGACAGGTATGTTCCTTTTTGAATTGCGCGTCGACGTATATACTAGGTTTTTGGAAATTTTGCATTTCAAGAATAATATAAAAGGAAAAAGGAGCCTCCTTCATACGTCAATATTAGAGTAAAAATCAGACTAGAATTATTCATCATAAATCAGCTGTCGAATTGACTATAAATTGCATGCAATTCAATATCTCAATGTAACTTGGTAAAAAATTAACAGCTGTGTAGACTATAAATTGCATGCCTCATTGAATGCAATTTTTATGCACTATTAAATAGGATGCAAAGAACTTATAACTTGCTCGTCTGGGCGCCTATGGTGTGGTCCACGTTATAATGGCAGTGGATAAAGATAGAAGAATAGCGATGCCGATTCTCTGCATTAATTAATATTTCTACACTGTCAAAAACATAATTGACATTGTTGTGGACCTAGAAAAGGATAGTACAACCGGCTTTTGTCGAATGATAGACAAGGATAGCAAAACCAAAGTTGATCAAATACTGTCATTATAACGTGGACCTCACTATAGATGTCTTCTGGTTTTCTTGCCCTAAATTCCGGAAAGCGTTATATGATAATTAAATCTTGTGTAAGCATGATCTGATCAAATAAATAGTTAGTGTATCAGTGTGGATGTGTTCATGGTTTGGGACGTCGTTATGACTGCGCGAGGTCTACTGTTCACCGAACTACTAGTACGAACAAAAATTGCTTGCTGAATTTATAGAACTGGAATAACAAATAAATATAGTTGACCGAGCGAAGTGAGGTCTAAGATTCAAGTCGACGGTTTGACATTTCTCTTAATGTTTAAATGTTTGAATGTTTAAATGTTTATATGTTGCGCATTTACGGCGAAACGCGGTAATAGATTTACATGAAATTTGACAGGTATGTTCCTTTTTAAATTGCGCGTGGACGTATATACAAGGTTTTTGGAAATTTTGCATTTCAAGGATAATATAAAAGGAAAAAGGAGCCTCCTTCATACGCCAATATTAGAGTAAAAATCAGACTATAGTATAATTCTATATTGTACTTTATAATATAACTTCTTACTCTAATATTTTTGAGCTGTATGATTATATTTCTCATAATTTGTAAAAATTGTGAATTGGATTGAATAAAATTTGAATTTGAGTGTCAGTTTGTCTATTAAACCAGCTTGTATGTACAGTACTGTATTGTGAACTTATTTTTTTCAAGAATAAATTATTTTGATTTTTGATGTTACCTCATAAAGTTGTAAGTGATGGTTGTGACTCTAGGCTGCTGCGGCGCCGAATCGCTATTGGCGGCCGAATCGGAGGCGCGACTGCGTTCGCGCGAATGTTCGCGCGAATTGTTCGCGTCACTGCCCGGTGGCAGGTCGCCGACGAAGTATGCGACGATGGCTAGTCTCGGGGAACACTGTTTCGCTGCTGCGGAAGTATCCGGCGCCGTTTGAGTCGGCCGGCAGACCGCTCGTCATACGCACCACACGCATGCGCGTCTCTAAAGCACTGTTCAGTGTCATTTCGACGCCACCGTTCGCCGCACGGTGTTCGGCGTCCCGACGCTGGCGTTCGCGTTGCGACCTGCAACATGCCCAAGTATAATAATGGACTAATTATTTATCTGCCAAAATAATACAGAGTGAGCATAAATTATTGAACACATTTCATAGGTGAATTAAAAAAAAAAAAATATCGAGCTTTGCTCTGGTTATAGCCGACTGATTACTCGTTGCCATCGCTCAAACTACTTAGTTTTGCTGGTAACGCCAATGATAATATTATAATCGATTTTTAAATGGAACATATTTCAATTTTAAGTTTTTGTAATGTATTGTATATGAAAATTTTTATATTTTCCACATTTGTAAAGTTTGTTTAATGATTTTGGCAATAATTATTTCTTTCTTTCTTTGGTGGAGTACAAAAGCATAAAAAAATTATTACGAAAGAAGAAATTATAATAACATTCATAGTTCATACAGGAATATTCTATCTAATCACAGTAATTGAGATTAATTCCCAGAGGAATGCAAAACCTTCCCTCACAAAGGCCCGGTTGCACAAAAGCCGGTTAAATTTTAATCCTGATTAATTTCACGTGAACCAAATCAGAGAAGACCATTTCAAAAAGATGGATCTACTGGAATCAATCAGGATTGAGAATAGCCTGGCTTTTTTGCAACCGGCACTAAGTACCTGATTGAATGATTACAAAAGCTCAACAGCTGAGTAATAATTTTGACACAGTCCCAAACACACATGAACTCGCTCACTCACTTCCATCATCAACAG
Organism: Nilaparvata lugens; assembly: GCF_014356525.2. NCBI lineage: Eukaryota > Metazoa > Arthropoda > Insecta > Hemiptera > Delphacidae > Nilaparvata > Nilaparvata lugens. The sequence goes on from NC_052504.1 coordinate 98,144,988, forward strand.
ACGACAAAATAATTATTATCAACTGTTTTTCCAAGGATGAATAGTAATTATTCTTTTAATGTCCTTCAGCGAGGTTTCCAGGGATAAGACCTTGTGCAATCGAATTGTTATATTATTTATTTATTTACAATGCAAATAACACTAATGCATAACACAAATAACACTAATAACATTAAAAGATAAAATAATAAGGTAGTCCTTGTGCTATTTTTCTTCCAAATTTATAGGTGACAAAGTCCAAGATAAGGTTAGAATTTCACGTTTACAATTTTTATAAAATGAACCTACTATGTTCTGAATTTCGTGAGAATCGTTAGAGCCGTCTTCGAGATCCGGTGAAATACAAACATATAAACATCTAAACATATAAAGAGAAATTGCTCGTTTAATAGTATAGGATAACAAATTGTAGTAGTGCGCCTTTTTTGTGGCAAACATCGGTGTAGCTTCTGATTAATAGAAGTTAGTCATATGTTTACTAAAACATATGTTTTGAGAAAAATATCAGATACCTAGTCTTGTCTTGACTAATCGGTTTGTGACCAGCGTTAGTCATTGCAATTAGACATGTCTTCATAAGCAACTATGTGAAGTATTGTGACTAAACGTGACTAGTCTTGTCTTGACTAACCGGTGTACGCCCTGCCTAAGACTCGTCTACGAGGAGCAAAATTCTACAATTACGTTTTTCGTCGGTAATTTATTAGTAAACAAGTTTCAACACCCAACCCTCTAGGAAGAAGACCCCGTGGGAGACCCAGACAGAGATGGTGGCAACAGGTTAAGACTGACATGGAGCGACAGAAAGAGATGCTGAGGAGCGAACTACTTGGAGACAGTTTGTTGGTGCGGCCAAATGTCAACTTAGATATAGATGGCCCTGGGAGTAAGTAAGTAAGTAATTTATTAGTAACTAGCAGGTGACCCATGCTTCTCAAAGGGTCTAATAAAAAACTTGTCTAACTGAAAACTTGTCATGATTGAAGAATTTGAAATAGGTCTATAATCATCCTCGGTAAATTAAGAATCAATATGCAAAATTTCAAGTTAATCAGTTGAGTAGTTCAGACGTGATGATGCGTCTTTCGTGAATTTCCTATCCCGTACGTGTATAAGTCAATTCTTTTATCTATTAAATTAACATCGGGACACCGAGCTTCGCTCGTTATTTATTTATTGACTTTTGATAAACCAAACACAATTCTTTAAAATGATTGGGGAAGTACTAACAGCACAGCCCAAAACTGTTTCTTTCCCGAATTTTGATTTATACACTATAAATAGTCCAGAAAGTAGGTTATGTTCCATACACTTGAATTCAGGTTCAATTTTCTGTTCAAACATTTGAAAACAAAACATTTACAATTTAGATTAGGCCTATATACAAACCAAATTGAATAACAAAATAGCACTCACTAATCACTTGAAATTGTCAAATAGTGATCAACTTTGAAAATTATTATATACTTTAGTTTAGGAGGATTATCATGTCATGTTGATCAAATCGATTAAATTGTCTAGCTAGATAAAATTTCTGGCCGATTGATTATGATTACACAGCTGGAAATAATTCTGTCTCTCTCCCACACAGGCACACGCATCTTCTGTTATCGAGAGACGACGAAATTATCATCTGTTTTCCAAGGATGAATTATCCTTTTAATGTCGTTCAGCGAGTTTTCCAAAGAATGAGATCTAGTGCAATCCGAATAGGATTGCTGTCCAAGTGTGTCCGATCTAGTGTGTTCCGAATTTCGTGAAATCGTTAGAGCCGTTTTCGAGATCCGAAAAACATAAATAACCAGATATAAAATTAGCTAGATATTAAAATAACCAGATATATACAGAAATTGCTCGCTTAATATAATAGGATAGATTTACCTGACTTCGCGTATGGCGACCAACGCCTCCCAGATGTCCGTGTTGATGGGCGACAGATTGGCGGAAGCGGAAGGGTTTCCGGAGGCGGCGTCACCCGCGTCGGCGGAGGGGAATCCGCGGAAGAGGTAGGCCGATCCTGACGCCGAACGCGCTCGTCTCCGCGCAAACTCACGTTCCCGCTCCGCATCCGCTCTTGCCCCGCTTCCGCCTCCGCCTCCTGATTCACCTCCGTCGTCTGTAGCGCATGCCTCAGGCGACCTGCCAACCAATCACATTGTTTTCTTCATTTAATTCAATTACAAAATCAAATAGGTATAATAAAATTGAAAATCGAATTAAAAATTGCATTTATTCTACATAATTCACAATATATAGAATAACAAGTAAAAATATAACACAGCTCAACAAAAGATGTAAAATAATAAGCTAACAAACAATGTATAGGTTCTAGGAAATGGTAAATTGTGAAAAATGCTAGAAAATTCTAAATTCTTATGTTTATGTTTATGTTTTGATGGGACGGATTCAAAGATCCAAAGGTTCAAAGAACCTTATACGTCAACCGAAGCTTATTGTGTGTCCCAAAAGTATGTTAGGCAAACCAATATTTTTCATTTTTGCATTAGGTGGTATTTTTGTTGTTTGTATTATTTATTATTGCTCTTCAATGTTTGATTCCATTACGAACTGCTTGTTAAATAATCACTTTGAACAATTAATTACGACATAGCAGTCAGGTACTGCTATGTCGTAATTAATTGTTCAAGTGATTATTTATTAGTTCGTATTATTTTTATCATTATTTTTCTTTTTTCTTTTCTATCTGTACAATTTTTATTGTTAATGATACATATCTGGGGAAACCCGTTGTCTCCATTGTGAATAAATAAATGAACTATTGATTGCGTGCAAGAACGCATGCAATGAATAACTAAAATAACATAGTATTGTCTCTCCAACTTTCTCTGCTTTGAACTTGGGCTGTCCTGATGCCAGTATGTCTTGAAAGATATTAGCTTTTGATGTTAGTATTTTTGATACACCAACCTCAACAGCCATTAGCCGTTTTCACACCGATATCTCGCCGCCACGACATACAGACAGGATATATTCTGATGGACAGTATAAGAGGAGGCTGCGGTTCATAACTGCGCGAGGTCTACTGTTCACAGAACTACTAGTTTAGTGTCTTATTGTGTATTTTTGACCGAGCGAAGTGAGGTCTAAGATTCAAGTCGACGGTATTGCATTTCTCTTTATGTTTATATTTTTTTATATGTTCCGCATTTACAGCGAAACGCATCAATAGATTTTCATGATATTTGACAGGTATGTTCCTTTTTAAATTTCGCGTCGACGTATACATAAGGTTTTTTGAAATTTTGCATTTTAAGGATAATACGAAAGGAAAAGGAGTCTCCTTCGACCGCCAATATTACCGTAAAAATCAGACTTTAGAATTTAGCTGTCGAGTGGATTATTAATTGCATGCAATGACGCATTCAATTAATATCTCAATGTAACTGAGTAAAAAGTCAGATGTCGTGAGGACATTGCAAGCAATGAGGCATGCAATATTGATAAGTCGAAGTAGCTTATTATTTTCTCCCGACTTTTCTCTGCTTTCAACTCGGTAAGCTTTTAATGATAGTAGGTAGCATAGTTGTTTACAACGAATTATTAACATTCTAATGATAATAATTATAATTGATATTAATAATTAATGTCGATACAACAACCCAAACAGCCATTAGTTGTTTACACACCGATATCTCGCCGACACGTCAGGACAGGACATAATTCACTCTGATGGACAGTATTAGAGGAGGCTGTGGTTTTTAACTGCGCGATGTCTACTGTTCAGAGAACTTCTAGTAGTTCTGTGAACAGTAGACCTCGCGCTCAGTAAGTTACATTGACCTGTTGTTATGTTTTCTCAAAAATTAATAAAAAAATTATCAATTTGAAATGTCTAGAAAAATCCTAAATAAACATAGAGCTTTCTGTCCTATCGTACCATAACGTGTCGTCCCGGAATATGAGTGTGAGCGCTGTTATCAGGTCTGTCTGCCGTCGATACGCCAATCCAATCAACACATCAGAGAACATTCTGTGTTGTCGTGTTGGCGAAAAATCGGTGTGTTGAAATTAACAAAATAAACGATCATAATGTTGATTTCCTATAAACTTCATTTCTCAATTTTCATGATTTTAGAAATCAATTTCTTTTCAATAATATTTGTTGCAATTTTAATCATCAGATTAAAAAAGAAAAATGTAAAAAAAATGTTTTCTATCAATAAATCCAAACTAGATTATGGCCACAGCTTATGGAAAGACAAAGTTAGTAGACAACTGTCTACTAACGTTGATGGAAAGATACATTTTCAAGATGTTCGATGTTTTTGAACGGGTAGTATTATAGTCCACTAGACAGCTGATTTATTATGATGAATAATATGAAGTCTGATTTTTACGGTAATATTGGTTTTCAAAGGAGACTCCTTTTCCTATTGTATAATCCTTAAAATGCAAAATTTCAAAAAACCGTCGACGCGAAATTAAAAAAGGAACATCATACCTGTCAAATTTCATGAAAATCTATTGCAGCGTTTCGCTGTAAATGCGGAACATAAATATAAACATAAAGAGAAATGCAAAACCGTCGACTTGAATCTTAAGGTGCGTACAGATTTCCGCGCCGCGAACATGAGCAATTCAATTTTAATCAGCTGATGCCAAGCTTTTTATATCTGTATCTTACCATTTCTGTAAAAATAAAGATATAATCAGCAGATTAAAAGTGAATTGCTCATGTTCGCGGCGCGTATATCTGTACCCACCTTTAGACTTCACTTCGCTCAGTCAACTAGTATGAATTTGTGATTTATATAATTGAATATATGTTGAAATTTTTATGCTGACAATGCAGAAATTCTTTACATGCTGTAATTAACATTGTAAACGAATGAAAATAAAAATAATTTGGATTTGAATTGAATAAAAAGAGAAAAAATGATTGAATAGTTACCCGGAGATGTCGTCTTCTTCGTCGGATGATGAGTCGTCCTGTTCGTCTGCGTCTGCGTCCGATTCGTCTGCGGCTGCGGCCGAGTCGGGCTCTCTCTCCTGGATGTCGTGGATGCATGTCCACTCTGTGCTCTCGTCGTTGTTGATGTTTCGGCTCAGTGCGCACCAGCCCTCCGGATGCACCTACAATTACCAACCTAACATTACGTCTGCACACCACAATTACCAACCTAACATTACACCTGCACACAACAATTACCAACCTAACATTACATTGCACACCACAATTACCAACCTAACATTACATTTGCACACCACAATTACCAACCTAACATTACATCTGCACACCACAATTACCAACCTAACGTTACATTTGCACACCACAATTTATTACCAACCTAACATTACATCTGCACACCACACCGCAACTACCAACCTTTACAACACAGATATAGTAGTTAATATCGGGGGACCGTGCTTTGCTCTGGAGTTTTAAAACATAAAAAAATTGTTACGAGAGATAGAATTTATAATTTATATTTATTTATTCACCTTAAACACCTTATCAGAGCTGCATTATGCAGGCCAAGATTGTATCCTAGTATACTTCTTTTTCAAGAATTCCAGGCGCTTACAGTGAGGCAAACATATGTTGAAATAATCATATTATTCATTAATAAGAATAGTGATACATTCGACTTAAGGAATAATCCATATAATTTGCGTCCCTCCAATCATTTACAATTTGGTATTGACTTTACCAGCTTAAGTGTATGTAGACGTCAGTTTGAATATCAGTGTTACTTGTTTATAAATAAAGTCCCAACTGAATTCATTAACAGAATTACAAAATCCATAATGAATCTTATACTGGATTAGATTAGGATGAATGTTTATTTTAAATTATCTATATCCATTATGTAGTGTTTCATTCTTGTGTTATAAATTTAAAAAAATATTTGTCATGGCTTCCTTGAATTGGTCTTTTTGAGTTTGTCATTTGCTTGTGATTTTGTTACTTTGTCTTATCGTTTGTAAGTATTGAGATGTTACCTGGTTTCCATAATTTTAGTTATTCTAGTGGTTTGGATAAGCTCTTTTTCTTTCTATTGACATGTTTGCTGTACCTAGTTGTTCAAACTCACTGCCGGCGCACAAGTTTTCTTTGCCGGTAGTGCCATTTTGTAAGTTAGAATATTTATTTTATCAATCTGTATTATTTTATGGCAAATAAATGAATTTGAATTTATTTTCTCAGTCGTACAATTATTTTTACAGTTGTATGAGGAGGCACAACAGGCGTATGCCCAAAACTGTCCCTTTTCAAATTTATACTACATCAGTCCAAATCAAAATCTAGGTTAAGCTACTATCACTCATCAAAATAACAATTTATTAACAATTCAAAAAGCAAACACATAATCAATTATATTACAAATAGATCTATACCTATACTATGATTTCGATTTAAGTTGGGTTTACACCATTAGATGCTGTTAGTGTAGAATAGTACATAATATATTAACAAAATAATATTGTACTGTAGCAAACATAATTGTAATTATGTTTTTGGGACAAATGAAGATTTGATTTGAAACATAGTATATCATTCTTAAGCTGCGTTTACACCAAAGTTGTTAACAAAATGTTAATAACGTAATCTTTATAGATTCTATTAGATTGAACGGAACTTGACAAACACATATGTTTATCATGTGTATGATAAGTTATGTTCAATCTAGGCCTAATAGAATCTATAAAGAACAGCATCTAGTTACTATTTTGGATTTTCTGAAGTAAACATGTTTCCTAAAAAAAGAGAAATAAACGAAAATAAGTTTTTCTTGCTGAATTTTTCTTCTTGTGAGATCAGCTGGATGATCCCACACACATGCATTCGTTCACTCACTTCCACGGTATCGACAGACGACAAAATTTCCAGCTGTTTTTCCAAGGACGTATTTATCCTTTTAATGTCCTTCAGCGAGTTATCCCAGGGTTGAGACCTGGTGCAATCGAATTTTCATATCATAAACCTACTTTGTTCCAAATTTCGTGAGAATCGTTAGAGCCGTTTTCGAGATCCGGTCACATACAGATATCTATATATATAAAAGCGAAATGGCACTCACTCACTGACTGACTGACTCACTCACTCGCAGAACTAAAAATCTACCGGACCAAAAACGTTCAAATTTGGTAGGTATGTTCAGTTGGCCCTTTAGAGGCGCACTAAGAAATCTTTTGGCAATATTTCAACTCTAAGGGTGGTTTTTAAGGGTTTAAAGTTCGTCTTTTAGCATGTATTTTCTTCTTATTCCAATCTCTTAATTATAATTGAAAAATGTACATACCATATGTTAATATAGAACTACAATCTAGAGAGAGTACCTCTTCAAAAAGTTGTTAACTGCTAACTAAATTAATAATTTTGTCAGGTTGGCATTAAGTTGAGTTGACTTTGTTAGGTTGGCACCAAGTTGAAGATTGAAATGCATTTATCGCGGAAAAATTGATTGGGCACTGCTACTTCAATCAGAGCTATTCATGGGAATATTATATTACTAGCCATCAGGCTCGCTTCGCTCGCCATATCCGTTTAGCCAGACGTTTAGTCTGGACCCCCGAATGGATCGTCCTAATATATGATAAAAATGCTCAAATGAAAAATGCAGGCGAGCGAAGCGAGCCTGCTGATCTCATTCTAGGACGATCCAGTCGGGGGTCCAGGGGGCGGAGCCCCCTGGCTAGACGGATATGCGAGCGAAGCGAGCCTGACGGCTAGTTTTATATGAACATAAAAACATCTACACATATGAACAGTAATTACTCGTTTAATAGTATAGGATAATGGGAAATTAAACTCACCTGAAGAGAGGAAACAACTTCTGCTTCGTCTCCCTCGGGAAAATCGGTGATAAATTCGAGTCGATTGGTTTTCCGGTGTCGGGAAAACAGTCGGGTGTAGCATGCAACCACTGGTATTGTCGTCTGACTCAACTGCATCAGTCTGTACATGTTTGGCTGAAAAACACAAACAAAATACTTTCTAAAACCGCACAATCAACCTGCTTCCGAGTTAATTCATACATTCTGACGTGAGGCCAACAGTGTTCTGTAATAGCTATAGGGCCGTTTGCATAGTGTAAGTTTAAGCTAAAGCTTAAACCAAATCTGGATTTTTTTTTTATTTAAACTAAAATTCCGTTTGCACAGTATCAGATTAAACTCTGTATTGAGTTTAAACTCTCGGAAAGTTTAAACCTCCAAAGCAGGAGGTTTAAACCAAATAATTTGGATTAACTTGACATCTGTAAAGATTTGATGGGGAAACAGCTGATAGTAAATTATTTTTCGACAGTTGTTTTTAATGCTTCAGTAGACGATAATAATATTTTAGGTTATAGTGAATCATTATTTGAATGTAAAAATAATTGTAATGGAAGAATTGATAGAAGTTTTTAATGCGATTGATAAAGATTAATGCGAAGAAATTTTTAAACTGAGAAAAATTGGGCAAAAAACAAATAATTCAATTTTCTGGGATAGAGAATTTTTTAACGGTTTTACTTGAGTACAGCAACTTCCAATTTAGTAGTTTGATTGAATAAACCACTTGATAGAAATTGAGACAATTTTTAACAGTGGTCTTTGATTAGAAAAAATGTTTTTAATAACACATAACTGAGATATATTGCTTTCGAGAGATTTATCGATAAACGAGGAAGACCGTAGTAGATTCAAGCGTAACAAACTTTTTTATCTTACTTTCTAAAATATATTTTCTGGTGCCAACTAAAAATAAGTTTTTAAATAATTTCTTGATCGCTTTTCACTTTTATAACCGTACAGCTTACTAACAGTTCTGTGGATTTTGAACAAAAACAAGAAAATACTAAAATAGTAGCTACATAACCTCAATTTAATAATGGTTTGTAAACAAATAACAAATTTCCTGTAAAAATCAGCCTCTGATATTATAAACGATGACATTCTATTACCAACTTAACGCTAAACTAGTTTAACTTAAACTGGATTAGTAAATGCACTGAGAAAACGGATTCAAGTTTAAACTTTCAGATTAACTTAAACTCGATTAACTTAATCGAGTTTAGCAATCTATACTGTGCAAACGGCCCTTAGTGAGGTACATATTATAATGACAGTGAAGGAAGATGAGAGACTAGTCTGATTTGATTTGATTCCATTTTATCACAGACTGTACTAAAACACTGCCATTTGGATAGCAGTGGATATTGATAATATTGGATAGCTGTAACTCAAATCATCCCATTACATTTAATCTGATATCAATGTTTATATTATCTGAATAATATATTCTTATAAATTCCATGCCAGATATATTAATTCATCAATAAAATATGTCTTTTCATAATTTGATAATATTACATCTATGAACCTGTATCAGCTACCGTCTATAGAAGGCATTGACAAGACAGAGGATCGGCAATCTTTTTCCACTGGTATTATAACGTGGACCTCACTTTAGTCAACTTGAAATTATTTTATATTTAATACAAAGTTCTATTTTTCTATCCTTGAAGTATGATCACATTGAATGCGTGTATGTGCAAGTGCAAGTCAGATCATACATGAAAATCTGGAAAGATCCATTGAAACACGTTGTCTATATCTGCACACACTCAAACTAATTATAGCCGACTGATTACTCGTTGCCATCGCTCAAACTACTTAGTTTTGCTGGTAACGCCAATGATAATATTATAATCGATTTTTAAATGGAAAATATTTTAATTTTAAGTTTTTGCAATGTATTGTATATGAAAATTTTTATATTTTTCACATTTGTAAAGTTTGTTTAATGATTTTGGCAATAAATATTTCTTTCTTTTCTTTTCAACGCAACCAGCAAGTTCAAACGTTCAGTGTGAGTGTTCCTATTGCTCTTTCCAGATTTTGTTTCTCATCTGCGCGCTTGGTCATGCATGACCACATGTGAACTTGCATAATATAAGCATCCAATGTGATCATACCCTAATAAAAGGTTTCAAAACCTTGTATATACGTCGACGCGCAATTAAAAAAGGAGTATACCTGTCAAATTTCATGAAAATCTATTACCGTGTTTCGCCGTAAATGCGCAACATAAATATATATATAAACATTTAAACATTAAGAGAAATGCCAAACCGTCGACTTGAATCTTAGACTTCACTTCGCTCGGTCAATGAAATAATAACATAATAACCTAAAAATTGTTCCAGCAATCAGATTTTCAACTTAATTATGAGTGTAACGCTAGTTCGCCTCCATGGTGCACATTGGGTAACGCTAAATGAACTAGCAAATAATGGCGGTCAGACAAACTTATGTTCTCCTGACCGAAAACTACACAACATCTCAAAGAATTTGGAAATATGCAGTGTAGATCTAGGCTTTTGAGACTCATTAGCTATATATTTATTGTGTATCTGCCATACGCTAAATAATAAATAACAAAAGATCACTTGAGCATGTGTACCTTGAAGCCGATCATATCCTGTTCTAGAGTTTTGAGATCAAGGTTGTGTATTATAATGAGGTAGCCACCAGTTGTGCAGATGATCATCTTGGAGGCGTCGTGATTTAATCGGGTTCTCATCAGACCGTTGGTGTGGAAAACTCTGTTGTAGGAGTACTGGCTTTCAGGATAACTGCAAACACAGAGTCATCAATTGAAAAACATCAATATTGTAACTATATCGAACACAAATAACGAGACTAGAAGGTTTAAAGTGTATGGGCCAGTTGCACACATGTCTGTTAAATATGAACATTACCCCCAGTTTTTCGTACGTCGGTTAGCGTTTAATCACGATTAAACTAACCGGCGTAAACAATTTTTAATTCTGGTTAACATTGGTCAACATTGGTTGGAACATTTGGTTGCACAAAACATAAATTTCAAGCGATAACGTCGATTAAACTAACGGGCGTAAACAATTTTTAATTCTGGTTAACATTGGTTGGAACATTTGGTTGCACAAAGGTGAAAATCGAAAAATAACGCTGGTTAAACTAATCGACGTAAAAGATTTTTAACAGGCCATTCACGGGGAATTGAATCCAACTAACGCCGGTTAGGTACCTACTGATAGCTGTCTTCCAATTAGTTTTTGGTAAAAAAAAACTAAAAAATTCAACGTATGGGGCTAAATATATGAATGAATTTCATTCATTAATAAAATGGATAAGTGTATTTAGCTGATACTAGCATTCAAAATTAGATTCTGATTTTTGAGGTTAGTTTTCGATCTGTTGTCGTCTGTTAGCAGCATAGCACTTGACACTGGCGACAGACAGAGCATTTTCATGGCGCTTTCCTCTGTACTGAATGGTCAAATTCTTAGCTTCAATAACATAACCTCATTTTTACCTTAAAACATACCTATCATTATCAGTTTTCTAATATGTAAATATTCTCTCTTATTAGAATTGAAATCAAACTAATTTTTTCTTTGTCTAATAATATTGAACCATGATCTCGTTTGTTAATATTTTTTCAGTTTCAAATTCACCGCTTCAATAACATAACCTCAATTATTTTGTGTCAGTTTAATAGTGTTGCCGGATTGTGGAACGGTTAAAATCTTGGTTAGTTAACCGGTAAACTTAATCGGGATTAAAAACTAACCGATCTTGGTGGAACAGAAATGAATCCGTAAAACTAACGCTGATTTGTTAATAGACGTTAATGTCCATATTTAACAGACGGTCGTGCAACTGGCCCTAACGCTGATTAACAAATCAGCGTTAGTTTTACGGATTCATTTCTGTTTCAAAAAGATCGGTTAGTTTTTAATCCCGATTAAGTTTTCCGGTTTCACAATCCGGCAACACTGTAATTTAACCGATGTTATTATTCTGAACAAATGGCACAAAATTGAGGTCATGTTATTGAAGCGGTGACCATTCATTAGGCATGCGCCATAAAAATGTGCTGTCTGTCGCCATTGTCAAGTGCTGTCTGCAGTCGAACCAGATCGAAAACTAATCTCAAAAATCAGAATCTAATTTTGAATGCTAATATCAGCTGAATACACTTCTCTATTTTATTAACGGATGAAATTCATGCATATATTTAGTTCATATTTTGAATTTTATAGTTTTTTACCAAAAACCAATTGTAAGACAGCTATCAGTTGGTACCTAATCGGCGTTAGTTGGATTTAATTCCCCGTGAATGGCTTGTTAAAAATCTTTTACGTAGATTAGTTTAACCGGCGTTATTTTTTCATTTTTACCTTTGTAACCAAATTTTCTTCATTTCAGCTAATCGCCGTTAAAATGGTACCAACGAATCAGAATCAAATTTTTTACGCCAGTTAGTTTAATCGGCGTTATCGCTTGAAATTTCTGTTTTGTGCAACCAAAATGCATCGGTTAGCGCTAATCTCGATTAGTGTATAGAATTTAATCGTGATTAAACGTTAACCGACGAACGTGCAACTGGTGGCAAGGGTACAAACACACTGAAGGCGGAGCGGTGCGTGGTGTGGCGTTGTCAGAGCGTTCATGATACACACAGGAAGCGTCTGAGCGTCAAGCGTCAAGGGCCTAGAAAATGGCGTTGCCTAAGTTTGCACGGACATTACTTTGTGAGAATAATTACTTAAAGTATTGGATATTAGCTAAGCCTGCTAGGACAGAGTGGGTTAATGAAATCAACTTGGATAGTCAACTATTTGGTGAATATCACCAACAATTTCATAGAAATATGAATGAAATGGATTAGAATAGCCTTACTTTTGATTACAAAGTGCAATAGATAAATTTTCTCTTTTGAATAATCAAATAATACAAATAAAGGTGAGTACAGATATGCGCGCCGCGAACATGAGCAATTGACTTTTAATCAGCTGATTATATCTGTATTTTTACAGAAACGGTAAGATACAGACAAATACCTTGAAGAGATATAGACCCACAATACCTATGCCTTCTCATTGATAGCTCTTACTTGAAATTGAAGGCCGCCATTGGGGTATTTTAGCACGAGATATTATACATAATATATTTGTAATATTATAAATTACAAAAGCATTGGTTTGATGGTATGTGATAATCTTATAGGTTGCCCCCTCAATGGCCGATTTCAATTCCAAGTACGACACTAGCGCTGCATGTGAGTCTATGCATCTTCTAGGTCTTTGGATACAGATATAAAAAGCTTGGCATCAGCTGATTAAAAGTGAATTGCTCATGTTCGCGGCGCTTGAATCTGTATGCACCTTTACAGAGCAATTTGGGCGAACGTTAAAATATATACTAGTGTACTAGATGGTGAGAAAATGTAGTAGAACAAGTGCATTATTATGTACAAAAGTAGACCAGACTGGCACTCGCACTGTGACACTCCGCTTGTAGACGCTCCAAAAAAAAACACAGCTTGTTCCAAAGATTGACGCCACGCTCCGCTCCGCTCCGCGAGTAGACGCTTCCAGTGTGTTGCAGCTCATTACTTAACATGATATTGTTCACGACGCTCCGCTTTCATTGTGTTTGTACCTCAAGATGTGAAAGCGGAGCATATTGTGAATAAATTTAATTTAGATGATAGAATAGAAATTGATATTGTGGAATTTCTCCATAATTGAAAAAACACAGTTTTTTCAACTGAAATCAGTTGGTTTCAACACGAAACTACAGTCCTGAGTACAAAATCTAATAAATGTGGGCGTGTCAAAATTAGAACTGTGTTTTTCAATTTAAAATGGTTATTGGGGAAACATATGAAGCACAATTCGAAATAATCATTATAATAGACAATTACAATTATAGTTTTAATCCGGTATAGTATAGTAAATCTGGTTTCCAACTGTAGAATTATTTATAGAAAATAGAGTATTCAGCGTTAGGTAACTGTATATATTGTTGTTATTAGGGTATATGAAAAAACATCAAAATAGGAACCATATCATAAATCATAGACATAATACTAGAATAAGAGAACGTTACAGCCAAGAAGTACCAAGAATGAATACAGCATTTGGAAAAAGATCACTATAGTGAGACCCACGTTATAATGACAGTGGATTAAGATGGGAGAACAGCGTTGCCGATTCTCTGCCTTCATTAATTATCTTTTTACATTGTCAAGAACAGATTTGGCATCGTTGCGGAGCAAGAAAAGGATAGTACTACCTGCTTTGTCGAATGATAGACAAGGATAGCAACACCAAAGTTGATCAAATACTGTCATTATAACGTGGACATCACTATAGGATATTTAGGGCCTACAATATCTAATAGAATACCATTAGAAATCAAAGGAGAGGAAAATTTCAATAGCTTCAAAAGAAAAATTAGACATTGGTTACTCAGTATTGGGATACAAAGTAGTGAGGAACTAATAGTAAGTAGGATTTAGATTTAAGTAGTATTCTTTTTAAATAAGGTAATTTATAGGTAGAAAATAGTACCTCGGTTTAGTATCATTGTGCTAGTTGATGCTTAGGGTAATAGATATAGTTTTAGATTTTTTTGGAATTTTTGTATTATCTGTTGTAGCATAAATTTGTATTAATTTGATGATAACCTCGACACATATATTATATAGTGAGGTATCATTTTGTGAACCTTGAATATTGAATATTGTTATAGTTACACATGCATGTAAGTCTAATCGCAGTACAGAATACAAACCTATTGATATCCCATGTGAATATGCTACCATCAAAGCCAGATGTGACTAGAAGGCCGTCGTTGGGTGAAAATTCGATATTCTTCACCCAATTGGAATGACCATGAAGCGTCCTTATTCGAGATTTCAGGTTACGTGCATCCCACAGGGCTACTGTGTTGTCGTCGCTACACGTTGCGAACACACGCGAATCCAGGAATCTGCAATTATATAACAATCTATATTTATTGATTCATTGGTACATGCTCAAAATTGGCCAAAACTCATGAAGTGATCAACAATTTTTTCGCCACACTGCACAGAAAGCAGCTGTTTTCCAGTCCCTACGTAGATCTGAAAGACCTTGTTTGCAGACGACGTCAGAAAAGGGTTTCTTTTCCGGTCTAGGCCAGAAAGTTGTCTCTTTCCAGCCGCTCATGGAAGTAGTTAATAAGTCATCCGCTAGATCGGGCGAGTGTCCACTTTCATCATCAGCTGAAGTCGCCATGATTTCAGTTCCAGTTTCGAATCAAACTAATTCGCTTCGCAACCAGTTTTATTCAATTATTTATTGTTGATTAGTGCATTCCGAATTTTCAAAAATGCTTGAAGATGACTGTGGTATTCCAAGTGAAATTTTAAAAGAATCTGAAATCCTGACTGCAAATCTTCTACCACTAAAACCAAGAGATAGGTATGATAGCTTAATGAGTATTCTTTATTTTGTATTCTTTATTTATTTTGTCAGCAATACCTGTAGTGTGGCGAAAAATATCGTTCGCACCACGGGCAAAAATGTTTTTCCAGCTCTCAATCTTTTCTAGTCCTCGGCCTACGGCCTCGGACTTGAAAACCGATTTCGAGCTGGAAAAATCTCATTTTCTGCTCTAGGTGCGAAATATACTATTGTATTCCAAATGTGTATTACAATTACGAAAACGATAGTCGAGTTATGGTCACTTGGAACCGAATACCCGGGTGGTTAGGTTGATCATGCATTTCAGGTGTCAAAGTTCTTTCAAGACTTAGTTTGTTTTTATATGCTCCATATTTTAGAAATATAAGCAAATGCGCAACTCTATTCATATGGTCAATTATGTCAATTATGTTATTGGAACCGCATACCCGGGTGGTTAGGTTGATCATGCATTTCAGGTGTGAAAGTTCTTTCAAGACTTAGTTTGTTTTTATATGCTCCATATTTTAGAAGTATAAGCAAATGCGCAGCTCTATTCATATGGTCAATTATGTCATCATTCACTTGATATGCGATCGCACATAATACCATGTGACTAAAGTGCGAGATAAATTACTTTTAACATGAAGAGGAGAAACCCATTTCTCCCTCCACAGTTTGTAGCGTAGACACAGACGGACATCCTGCGCACAATTGGATGCGCCGTGTCATTTTGCTTCATGTTCTTGTGATGAACACATCTCCGTAACATACACAAACCAATATACCTGCTGACCAGTTCACTTCTTGGAACATTTCCAGCAATAGATGGAGGGGAGTGTTGCCGCGTAGCGTTACAAAGCTCTCTCACTCACAAAAGAAGACACACAGACACAGAAACAACAGACACAAAAGAAGGAGAATGCTGCTAGGTAGTAGGAGTGATTAGTGGAGGATAGAGCATCGGACCTCTCCGTCTTCGAGAAAGAGCCGTGTTAAAAGTAATTTATCTCGCACTTTAGCTTTTCAGTCAAGTATCTGGTGCAAACTGAAGGATTTGAAAATATGTTCATCCTCCTTTAAAATATTTCACCTACTTCCTTAAAATACTCACAATGTTGTTAGGTTCATCAGTGATCGGTCGTTATCACACTTACCGATATTGTCGGCCGACACTCAGAATTGTCCTCCGATTGGCTGAGAACTAGCCAATAAGAGGACATTTCTGAGTGTCGGCCGACAATCGGTAAAGCCTGGTTTTCATTAGTAGAATTAGTGGCAGAGTTCCCTGGGCAAGTACTAACTATCTTGTGAACTCTCCCAATGAAAACGTTCATGGTAGAGTACTAGTTTTTAGTAGAGTAGAGTGGGATAGCACCGTGGGATAGTACTCTACCACTTGCCTTCCCCCACCACCGCTTTTCACTCTACTCTAACTCTACTATGCTAATGAAAACATTCTCGAGCTAGTAGAGTTGTGCCGTAGGCTATTAAGTTTAAGAAGTATTGTTATTTATTAAAAAGTATGAATTTAGGGCTAGTTTCTTTTATTTATAAAATAGAATAACCTGAACCTATAACCTGACGATGGTGTCAAACTAATTGTTATCATTTGTATTCTTAATTTATTATTTTAATTATTTCAAAGGGCACTATAATTCTATTTTATAAATGAAAAAATTAAATTTATTGAAAAGTGTCAAGGTCAGTTCTGCTCACTAGAAAACACACTTTACCTACTATTCTCAATTGTAGTCAAAATAGAACTTTACTCGACCAGGTAAGTAGAGTTAGCTCGGTAGAGTTAGTATGCCAGTTACTCGACCACTAACTCTACTAGTGGAAACAAGTCTCAAGTGTGGAAACGGTCAAAGGCGTGAAGTTAATTATGTATCAGGTTTATTCCTGATATAATTATATGCATAGATTCACATGCAAATCTGCATATCTTAGCACAATATGATCAATACCTCGACGGAATAATATTTCGCTAACCGTTTCAAAAATATGCAGGTGTAAAGGGTATCTAGGAAAAAATTGTATTTTAAATTTTCTAATAGATACAATCCACGTAGCTGGAAGAGATTATAGTGTTTGACTGACTTACCGAACACAGTTTACGCAGTCATTGTGCGCATTGTCAATAGCACGGATCAAATTTCGAGAGAGAGGGTCAAACATCAGTATGCTCTTCTTCTCACAAGCTGCCACCAGCATAGATCTGACAAATAAAGAACAAAATTAAAAATGTAAAGTTGAAAATGTCTAGTGTTTAAGCATCGATCTGACAAACAAACAAGAAGATAAATAATGTGAAGTTTTCCATGTCTATTATAGAGTCTAATTATTAGAGCTTATTTATTAAGGTCTAACAAACCTAGACTAAAATGTTGACATGCATTACATATTTTCTTTACTATAGTCAGGTCCATGTTATAACAGTCTTTGATTAGCAATGGTATTGCTATCCTTGTCTATCATTCAACAAAGTGTATAGCGCTATCGGTATTGCTATCCTTGTCTATCATTCAACAAAGCGGATAGCGCTATCTCTTTCTTGCTTTGCTCTGTTGCCAGATCATCTTTCAACAATGTAGAATTAATAATTAATTTAAAATCTTCTTCCTCCTTGCCTTTTTCCCATTATTTGGAGTTGGCTCTCCTCGATCTAAGTCTCCAGTTCCTGGGTCGTCTGATTTGTCAGGTCCAACTGCTTCATATTTTTATGAACTAAACCTAGCCATGTGAGACGGAGTCTGCCTCTGCCCCTCGGCTGTGTCTCCATATCAAGTACTTTCCTTGTCATATGATTGGGTGAACGTCTATTTGCATGTCCATACCAGCGTAATCTTCCTTCCATTATGTTCTCATAGACTGGTGCCACCCGGAAACTGCCCCGAACATGCGTGTTTCGAATATGGTCCAGTCTAGTCACACCCCCTGCCCATCCAATACCTCCGTAAACAAAGCCGTAGTGCATTCTTGTGACGTCAGCACACGTAGGGCTCCTACACCAATAGAAACACTAGCTGATATAGATCAGCTAAAATTGACGAATTTTTTATTGGTGTAGGACCCCTATCTGTACTGACGTCACACGAATGCACTACGGCTTTTTTTACGGAGGTAGTGGCCCATCTCAGCATTTTCATTTCAGCAGAATGGAGTTTCTCTTCCTGCTGTTTTTTCAGGGGCCAACACTCACTACCATAATTATAGCATTGCTGGTCGCACTGCAGCTTTATGCACTTTTCCCTTGATAGGGCACAGGCATTCTTTCGTCGCAAAGTACCCCCGTTAGCTTCCTCAATTTTATCCATCCAGTGTTTATACGGCTTGAGATGTCAGCATCTATGCTTCCATCATGGCTGATTATTGAGCCTAAATATTTGCATTGACTAACTACTGGGAGTGGAGTACCTTGCAAGTGTATGTGCGCCTGCGCATCATTGTCTCCAACACTGCAGTGCATATAGACCGACTTCTCTATGCTAATTCCTAGGCCAGCTGCTTCCAGGCTGGCACGCCACAAATCAAGAGACTGTTGCAATTCTTCTGGCGTTTTTATTATGAGAACAATGTCATCCGCATACAGAATGTCCCAAGGTGCTGGATGCTGAATTTCTTTAGTGAGGTAGTCCATGACAAGATAGAAGAGGAGTGGGCTCAGGGCTGAACCCTGATGAACCCCAACCTCCACACTAAACTCCTCACCAATTCCAGCCGGGCTCCTGACCTTTGTTTTAGCTCCATGGTACATATCTTTTACCACATGTACGTAGTACTCTGGGACTCCTTATAATAATTAATTTAAAATACTCTATCTTAATAATGAAAATTCATTAAATATGAAATTACTGAAAAATATAATTTCTTGCTTAACGAAATATAATTATTAAAAAAAGAACAGTTATTCAATAAACCTGTATCAGCTACTGTCTATAGAAGGCATTGACAAGACAGAAGATCATCAACGTTGTTCTACTATCTTTCTTCACTGCCATTATAAAGGTGAGTACAGACTTTCGCTCTGCTCCGCAACCGAACGTCACTCCAGCAGAGCGATTGATGATCGACCGGGGAGCAACAATGGTTCGACCGGGGAACGCGTGAAGATTTAACATCTTCCGTAACGTTCATGATGGGTGCGTGGGCGGCGCGACTGTAGTTCGATGGAGGAACGAGGGCGGAACGAGGGAGGAGCGTGCTCGGTGCGGGTTGGAAGAGCGTATATGTGTACGCAGCTTAACGTGGACCTCACTATAGTGTTTAAGCATCGATCTGACAAACATGAAAATAAATAATGTAAAGTTTACCATGTCTATTGGAGTCTAGCATAATCTAAGGATTAAAAGTTATAAGTATTTTGCATGAATTATGGCGTTTATTGTTTATATTTTCAAAGACTAGTATATCTGTGATCATAAATTGAGTTTATAGGTTAATATAAGTTATTGTAATAATATGACTTATATGTAATATGACTTAGCCAAATGTACTTGATGTATTTTTTGGCTGAAATAAATCATTGAATAAATGGGCCCGTTCTGTGTATATAGAATTATTGAGTTATTACAGCATGGGTGATTGTCTAAACAACAACTTCAGTTACCTATATGAAGGTATAAGGTATACACCAAGCACAGGAGGATGTAATGGCTAAAGATCGTCAGTACACCAAGGAGAGCAAAGATGGGCTTGCAGTGGGCAAGATGGTAGCTGCCTGTTATGATTCTTTAAACCTCAAGAGATCAGCAGCCCCTGCCGAGTGACCCCACTGGAGCAATCCGTAGGTGATGCGACAATGGAAGAGGGCGTGATACATCATTGCAAGATACTTCTTAAGTCACCAGGTCCCTCATTCATCTTGAGTAGCAGGAAGCAAATTCAGGAGAGTCGGCTGGTTACCGGATGTATTTATGACTGTTCCAGCTGAGTTTGCAGTCAAAGACAAAACCCAGCAGCTTCACTGGATTCTGAGGGTAACGCAGTTCTCGAGACATGGATATGGCTGCGACACCACAATACCTTATTCCTTTATCTTTATCAATGACCAGTGAACTGGATAGATGGCGCATGAAAATACTTCTAAGATGGCAGGTCAGGCTATGTTGTCCTTGTGTGCACATTCTATGCGCATATCCCGTTAGGTATGACACGCAAAGCACTGCCAAGCCGGTAGGCGAGTATAAAGGAGCAGTTTAGCCTGCATTGAAAGGAACCACCACTGTACAGTTCCGGCAGTACGTGGGCCAGTTCTCGGGACACGCTGCAGATGATCCATTGGGTTAAGTACTCGATTAGCCAGGAGCCACAATGTGGCAGATCAAAAATGCTCCGCAAATGCTTCCAAAACACGCTGAAGCTTAGCACCCGATGAAGGTAGAGATGTATCATCCACAAGAATCAGAGAGGAACCGTGGTCATCGAGGTAATTTATCAAGACAAAGAGCACTGTAGGCCCCAGCACCGATCCCCGAGGAACACCACAAGTCACAAGGAGAGTCTACGAGTTTGCAACATAGAGGGAGACAAGCTGAGTCCTTCCAGATAGTTATGAGACCAAAGGAATTGCTCTTCCTAATTAAGTGACAGAAGTATTTTTTTATAATTAGTCGAGTGCCTGTGGGCTACCATATTGACTACAGTTTTCAATGTTTATGTGATCCATCCAGGAATGCTTGGGCAATAATCTCTAGAATTCTACCAAGTCATCTTTTTACTTGAATAATTTCAAACACTAAATTAATCATAATTAAAAACAAAAAATTGAGGTGACTGGCCATCTTAGGTCATTGTTTACAATAAATTATCAACTCAAGTCAAAACTAGAATATGGTACTTCAACTAATCAATATAAGTTACCACTTACCCATCAGGTGAAAATTCAAGATTGAAAATGCCTCCAGGTACTGCACTCTTGACACTTGAGTTGTGATCCCAAGTACTGCAAGGCATGACAGAAGAATAAAGACAATTCATAAATTTATCTTGGGTTCCTACTTTGGGTTTGAAACCAAGTTCTCTGTTTCTTATCCATTTCTTATCAAACACTGGTCCTCGAGCTGCAGGAACGTGAGACGTGGTTGGTTTGTTCAAGATATTGAAGATATCCATTTCTGTATTATTATTTTAGCTCCCCTACCTTGATTTTGCCCTTTTGATGGCAAAGTGTTTAGGTTAGGTGAGAGCTATACCAGATCCCTGATACACGGAAGCATCTAGTTATAGTGTCGTTGATAGTTCATGCAATAATTCTTTCTGAATTTGATATAGAACGTTTGTAAAAGCTACAATATTTTAGGAACTTTGTAAAACTCAATAATTAAATTTTACTCCAGACAATAAGTTATTACAGAGACAATCGAGCTAAACACAAACACACACTCACACACAAGTGACAAACATCAGGCACCACTTGTGTTGATTGTGACATCAACACCAAAAAGCTCAAATTAGAGATAAGAGTGAAATATTTCTATAAAGTAAATAACAACCAGGTTACTACTAATTATTTTGCAAGACTAGTACAAAATAGAGATTCAAAATCAGAATTCAGCTAAAAAATTGTTTTCAATTTTACTTTTTATGCCTTCTCTCTTGAACAATTATTCAGATGGCATTGAATATGTCAAATTTGGTTGGGTTGTTCTAGTTCAAATTTAGGTTATGTTCACTGTTTTCATTTCAATGTTTTATAGAAATAGTTATTGTTGACTGTATTTTTGTTAAATTTTCCCAAATCAAAGATATTAATTCCAATACAAATGTTGGGTCAATAATGTTTAATTGATTGTTCATTGTAATTTCTCATTCAATTTGAGCATTGTTTATGTGATTAGGATGTCTAGTAAATCGGGTATTGGGCCTGTTTTACCATCTAGCTCCAAACAATGTTCTGAGGAAATGTCTGATGAAAGCGGATCAGATTCAGGTGACAATATGATAGGACCAGCTCTACCACAACACCTCAGGAAACAGAAATCGAGTGATGAAAAAGAACCTGATACTACCATAGGACCAGCGCTACCTCCTCATCTTCAAAAAGCTAACGACACTTCAGATCCAAAATCTTTAGGTCCTGCTCTACCCCCTCATCTACAAAAAGCTGACAACACTTTAGGTCCAGCGCTACCTCCTCATCTTCAAAAAGACAACAACACAACAGATCAAGAATCTTTTGGTCCTGCTCTTCCACCTCATCTGAAGAAAAGAATGGTCGAGGAACAGGATGATGAAAGTGAGGATGATGATGTTATTGGACCTGTCCCACAAGACTCCAAGTACTCGGCCTCACAACATAAATTGAACATCAGAGCTCAGTATCTCAAGAGGAAAATGTACGAAGAGGTAACCAATTTTTTTACAAAGTCTGGTTTTCAATTTTGTATAAGACTTTAGGTACAATTCACTTTAGTTTGACTTCAGAAACTACTTTCAAGTTTTACCAAGTTCTACATAAGTTTTTAGATTTGAATTATCATATCCTTTTTTTATTGTGGATGATGCTCACATGAACTTTTAGCTTTTGTAGAGAAGAGGCGAGCAAAGGCGAGTGGCCAGCCGAGCATCTACAAATGCTCACATTGCAGTGTGGCTGCAAGACCAACGTGGCCAAGCTTACCAGCTTGGCTAGCGACTTAGAGAAACAATAGCGTAAGTAGATATCCCATGGTATAGTGCGATTATGTCGCAACTTTTACTGTTATCCCAAGCCGATTACTGTTGATTATTGTCTAATTTAACTGTTTTGTTTGGGTGAGAGTGTATGAAAGGCACAATATGAGAGACTACCAGTGTCACACAGCTTCACTGGAAAGAATTACATGAACTATAAGCTTGTGATAACAGTTAAAGTTGCGACATAAACGCCCTATAGGCCTACCATAGGATATCTACTTACGCTGTTGTTTCTCTATGGTGCGGATTAGGCATTACGCCGTATTTACCTGTTGGCTCAGTCGCTGGCCCAGACTGCAATATGACCAGTGAAGGCCAACGTTGGTAAACCACCCAATAGCGCTCGCTGGTCGACATTGGCCTTCATTGGGTCAACATGCAGATTCGGCGTTATGCCAGCGCCAAGCGGCTCGCTGTATACAGTAAATCTCATGCACGGGCGGAGTGAAGGTGAGCAGTGGCATAGTAGCTATCCACAGTCTCGCGCTCGTCGACATTTGTATGCACTTGGCAAGAGTGTGGAAGCGGCATTAGTCGTCTTGGCTAACCTAGCTGGCCTTATTCTTAGAAGTATCAAGGCCAAGCCATACGAAGCGTTTTCAGAAGAGTCGGCAGGGCAGGAATCTCTCCGATTGGCTGATTCGTGAACGCCAACCCAATCAGCTAATCGGAGAGATTCCAGCTCTGCCAACTCGTCTGAAAAAAAAAACGCTTTGTGTAGCTTGGCCCTAAGTAAGTATTCTATGCTAAATATGGAAGTAAGCTAACAACTCACAATTCTAGAGTGCTGTAAAAAAGCCAACCACACTCAGTGCCGGTTGCACAAAAGCCGGTTAAATTTTAACCGTGATTACTTCCAGGAGAATCAATCAGAGAAGCCGTCTTATCAAAAAGGCCTTCTCTGATTGGTTCTCGTGAAATTAATCATGGTTAAAATTCAACCGGCTTTTATGCAACCGGCACTAAGTATTTAAATTTGGTTACCTGATTGTCTCATTTAGTTTCCAGTGATGGGTCAGTGTGAGAAATCAACAACTATTATTCTAGCACAGAGGTTCCCAACAAAATTTTCCCAAGGACCACCTCATCCATATATTATATTTATGCGAACCCCCACTACTTCTTAAATGCACAGTTATAAAAATATTTTCATCTACAGCCAGAGTAGTTTTTCTTCAAGCTCGTGATTCCTGAGATATCAGGCTCCATACTTGACACATTCACTCTAAAATCTGACCGCAAGTCGAGTCGATTACTAAACTTTTTTCATTGAAATTTTTTTTATAAAAAAAATTTCATTGATGAAAATGCTTGTTCACAACGCTAAGTCGTTGCAAAGGGAAGGATTAAACTCAATGCCTTCTTTCCAAGCTCTTTATAGTTCTTATACGTGCTTTTGCCCAAAAGTCTACCAGAATCGAGTTTATTTCGCCAAAATTACATAGTTACAAAACATGAATGATACATACAAAATGCATAATACAAATGTAAATTATAATAGATCTAAAATGATTTGGCACAGCCAGCAAAGTTAAACTTGTGCGCTAGCTGTGAGTTCATAAAGCCAACAGTACGAAGTAGCCTATAGCAATACTGAAAATTGGAAAAAAATATATACCTATATAATAAATATTATAGTAATGCTTCTTATAAATAATACAATTATAAGAATTGAATAATTTCGTGTTAAAACCAATTATACAGGTGATAACCAAAAACAGTCATACAGCCTACATGTAAATCTAGTTACTATCAAATATTGGTTTTTCATTTCACTAAAGCTAGATAAATCCGCAAGTTGATCTTGTTCCTTTTTCGTGAGTCAGCGAATCTCACCTATATCTTGACAGCAGAAGGGATTTTTAACCCAATTATCATCTGGGTCAGTTTCAGGAAAATATTCCCTGAAACTGATTGATAAGCTGCCTAAATGTTCTGCTATTTTGCTCTTCATTTGATCAGGTAAATTTTCCTCAGAAGCCTTCACGAATTGCTTCAAAGTAGAGAAATTTGTGAATGATTTTTTTCTACCCGCGTTGCCCACATTCGACACTTTTTCACCATAGCACTAATCTTATCTTTCACTTTAAAAATGTCAACATTTTTCCCCTGCAATCTTTGATTCACCCCATTCAAATGTTCAAAACCATCAACTAGAAAAGCAACTGAGCAGAGCCAGGAAAAGTCTGTGAGCAAATCTGCGTACTCAGATCGATGAGAAAAATACGAACCTCATCTCTATTCAATTTAAGTTATACCGTACTTTCTCTAAATTTTCGGTTTATATGTCGCGGACCCCCACAACATGCCCCGCGAACCCCCAGGTGTCCGCGGACCACCAGTTGGGAACCGCTTTTCTAGCATAACTCCTCAAGGAATACTGAAAAACCTGGAGTTGATGAGGGTTGTTCGCTGTTGGTGAGACCAACTACCCTTGGGTCTCCCCACCATTGAAAGCCATACGCTAATAATAATAATCTAAATGATTATCATAATACCAATAATTATTAATGTAGAGAACCGCTTTTAGAGTCAAAGTCAAGATCTGGCTGAAGAGAAATCCAATCTACTCAGTGGATGAATAATGCGCACAAGGACAGCATAGCTAATTCATTTATGTTACAAAGGCCACAGATGTAAGTAATATCATTGGTAAAATACTAATGCAATCATAGTTCGTTGTTGGTTATCCATCTTGTTTTCACTAATATTATTAATATTGTGTTTTTATATAACTTTAAAGTGAAAAAACACATTTTATGGTGTTGCAACGACCGTTTCGTGCTGTTGTAACATGCTGGACGAACAAGTCGTCGCCACACCAAAGAATGTGAGTGTTTTTCCACTTCTAAGTTATATAAAAATACAATTGATTGATTGAGTACTTTATTTATGTAGATTACAATATATACTGGCTTATACACTTATATACAATAGCTTACAATACAGCAAAATTATAGATGAATTTACATAATATAGACTAAGAAAATAATTATTGAACTGTATATGACATGAAAAAGCAATTTGTAATATAATAACTATAGATAATTACATTGCTATGCATCTACATAAATTGGCGGAGCTTTGGACATATCAATGTTCATTCTTCGGAAAGAATATTAAAATATCCTCCCCACTAACTCTCTACCAAAAATCTCTACAATAGCAATCATTGTGTTATTTTTGTCCAAAAAAGGTAGTCCGTCCCACTAGGCGTTAAATCTGCAATACCCATAAAAATCAAGTTGAAATATGAAAATAAAAAAAAAATTTCAAGAACTTGTCCAATTTTCAGTGGGAACAGTAAACTTGAATTAGATAAACCTTCCGGCAGTCGCGAAGTTGTAAAAAGTACAACAGTGTCAGTTTTTTGCTGCACAAAACTATTGAATGGGGTGGTGTCAGTGAATGAGTCACCTATGCATTCCAAAACTTTCTCCCCATCACTCCACTGAGTTGCAGTATCAACCGAGCAATGGTTCAGTCTTTAGGTGCCATTTAGTCGCGACAGTGCATAAGTAGTGCATATGATAGGGAAAGAGACTGTCAACGGACCACTTACACAGAAATGTTGGCTTTGCTGGGTGTATCTTATTGGGCTACAGAAGGAAATCATGCAAATGTTAATAGGCGTGAAATAATCCAATGAGATGGAAATATTAATTATACAATTAATTAATATGTTTTATTATTTATTTTTATCATTTACAATCAACTTAAGGACAAAGAAACAGACTACAGTCCAAAACTTCTTTCTATCCCAATTTCATAAAATAAATTGTCCAAATAAAGGTTATGTGCGACTTTTCAATTCTTCACTATTTTGACAGTAAACAGAGTACATAACACATATAAAAAAAATAGGATGTTGTAAAAATTACAACACGCGACTGCTCGTGTGATTGAGTAGGGCGCTACTTCCGGAAGTTTAAAACTCAAATCAAGTTGGTAACGAAATAACACTCAATAAGCACTAAAAACTTTAAAATATTAAGCTACTTTAAAAAAATAATTTAACCTAGTTTGACCCGCCATCTTACTTCTCTGACGCCATCTATACAGTTGACTAGTCATGGATGTGTAGAAAGAGGAATTTATTTAAATGAAGATAATCCAATTTACCTACTTAGGTTTTGATGTGTAGGACTAGATATCAGCTCAAGCTGTTTTCGAATCATTCGTTGAAGCGAAAAATGAATTTAATGTTCTGTATTGAAAAATTTATTAAAATATATC
Source organism: Nilaparvata lugens (assembly GCF_014356525.2). Classification (NCBI taxonomy): domain Eukaryota; kingdom Metazoa; phylum Arthropoda; class Insecta; order Hemiptera; family Delphacidae; genus Nilaparvata; species Nilaparvata lugens. The sequence continues at coordinate 98,172,134 of NC_052504.1, forward strand.
CAGTAGCTTAATTGCATTTGTAGTGTTTTTTATTATCATATTGATTCATGCATTTCCAATTTATTCATTTCCACTTCAATTATACATACATGTTTGTAGATAGATCGATATGTAGATAATATTATCTTTCTTGGTACAAGAGCATAGATGCATAAGATCAAGTCAAAAGATTAAAACTTCTACACCCATAATAGAGTCAGAAACAAGCCGTAAATGTGTGTTTGTATATTAAATAAGAAGACTATAAAATTGTGAAAAACCACAGATTTGAAAGACCGGATTGACAATGGTGTAACAACCGACACCGGTCTTTCAAATCTGTGGTTTTTGACAATTTCTCAGTCTTTCCATGAATAATTACCACAATATCAACTTCTCAACAACACAAAAAATGTGTTTGTATATATTGTATTGTGTTAACTTGAATAATAAAGTATTTCTTCTATACTATTCTATTGTACAGGGTTGGGCAGGGAGGTATGGATGATTTGAAATAACAGTTACACACTCATTTTTAAACGAAACTCAAAATTTATTTTTTTAGTGTGTACCTTTTAGATGTTTACATTATAAAATTGAAGAGGAAAAAATTAAACATTGATTATGTACGAAAAATAACATCTGTTAAATTCTGTCCGTTTTTGTCACTCCTTTAGACGTTGTGAGAAGTTGTCCATACTGCTCTGAAGCATTGCAGTGAGTACCTGGGATGTAGCCATTATAAAATTGAAGAGGAAAAAATTAAAACATTGATTATGTACGAAAAATAACATCTATTAAATGCTGTACGTTTTTTTCATTCCTTTAGACGTTGTGAGAAGTTGTCCATACTGCTCTGAAGCATTGCACGTGGTACCGCTCGAATTGCCTGTGTTATTGTTCCACTCAGGGCTTCAAGGGTTTGTGGTTTGTTTATGTATACACGTTCTTTTAGGTAGCCCCATAAAACTAATTATTGGCCCTTACTTTTTTCGAGAAAACGGTCGAACCGTCACTGTCAATATGGATCGTTACCTTACTATGCTGCGTGAATTTTTATGCCACAATTGAGAAGACGTCGTATCAACGTCGATACTGTGTGGTTTTAATAAGGTGGGGTGACATGCCATACATCGAGAGCAGCTATGGAATTTCTAAGGCAGATCTTCCCTGGGTGCCTCATTTCGTTGCGTGGAGAGTGGAGTGGCCTCCTCGGTCACCGGACCTGTCACCTTGTGACCATTTTTTATGAAGCTACCTAAAGGAACGTGTGTAAATAAACAAACCACAAACCCTTGAAGCCCTGAGTGGACCAATAACAAAGGCAATTCGAGCGGTACCACGTGATATGCTTCAGAGGAGTATGGACAACTTCTCACAACGTCTACAGAAGTGTATGGACAAAACGAATCAATAATCAATAATCTTTATTCTTGTCATCGAACATTACAAATGTTATAAATAAACGTCATGTGAAGATAATACATAGATAGCATTGCATATACTAATAATATACCGTACCGCTAACACATATATACGTAACATTAAACATGTACACATATGTATACATATACAAATATAATATAAAACAGTCAGATGCTCACGTTATGAATTTCACTCGTCAATTGTATAAAAAGCCTGTTTTTTAAGCACTTAACAGATGTTATTTTTTGTACATAATCAATGTTTTAATTTTTCCTCTTCAATTTTTATAATGGCTACATCCAAGCTACACACTAAAAAACAAATCAAGGGCACCCTGGAATGTTTGAGTCAGAGGAGTGACTTCATGGCCACAACACAAGAGGCAGAAGCCAACTCAACCTGCCTTTCACAAGGCTGAGTAGGATACAAAATAGCCCAGGTAGCCTCAGCATGAGGCTTTTCAACCGGCTGCCAGCATCAGCGAGGACTCTTACAACACGGCAGTTCAACAAATTCACCCATGCCTTCCTCGTGAAAACCCCTCTGTATTCAATAAGAGAGTTTTTCAATATCCCGGATGTTACCATCAAAGAATTTTATACATGAACTTTATGGGATACTGTTTTCTTCATGTGAAATTGTGTTTTTTGCACCTAAGACTTAATTTGCTCATTAATTTAATAAGCTTTATCAATTTCTCCTGTTGTTGATATAGGCTATATGTTTTGTGTGCTTGTTTTTCTGACGAACCAATTGCTACTTTTAGCTTACAAGGTAATAAAGATCATTTATTCATTTAAATTTCAAGTTTCGTTCAAAAATGAGTGTGTAACTTTTATTTCAAATCATCCATCCCTCCCTGCCCAACCCTGTATAAAAAAGTCCATAAGTGAGTGCGTATTATGGTCAATACGTTGTTGTGCCTATGTACAATCAGTGGTGGGTTAAGTGGAAAAGGGGGCTCTTATTGCCTCAATTTCGCCCACATCACTTTTGAAATTGTAAAGTGTAAATAAAAGGCATTTATCTATCTAAAATAGAGTCATTAAACAATGTTTGAGCCATCAAAATATTCATTCTCGTTAATCAGTTCTCTATTTAAACAGTCGGCCTAACTTGTAAAATTATTTTTCAGAGTAACACCAACGATGAGAAAACAAAGAGAGAAAGTTGGATGTTGGAGCTCCCGCCAGAAAAAGCAGCTAATATTGGACTTGGACCGCGAAGTTTTCGAATGAAAGAAGCACCTGATATGAGTGATCGCTCAAGTTGGACCGACACACCGGAAGATAAACTAAGGAAGAAACTCCTTGCCGAGGTATATCATAATGTTTAGAAAGCATAATCAAAGAAAAAAATAGCATAAGAAGATATCAAGATTCATTTATTGTCAGAACACTTTAACAAAAATGCAAGACATGGTCAACAATTCGATAAAAAAATCTAAAATATAACAATAAACGTTAATCGTCATCATAGTCAGATCGTAATATATACAAAAAAATAAGACAAAGATCAGCAAATTCTATATAATACTAGCTTACCCGGCGAACTTCGTACCGCCAAAAAGTCAATGTATCTCATGTCACACTTGACTTTATTTGGTGAATCATGAAATTTATCTCAATATTTTCATTTACATCTCAATACGGACTTCCTATGTGCTTAAAACTACCGTTTTGATACCAGTAAACAATTTTATCACAGAGTGACGTGTTTATTACAGCTGGTAAGTTTAGATGCTAAATCATATTATCACAACATGATCTTGAATCATGATCATATTCCCGTTCTACGTTAGCCGCTCGGCCGACAATTTTGAAAACATAGGTCTGTAAAATGGATTAATATATAATTATTATTAGCCCCCCTATTAAAATTTCTGGTCAGAAACCATCCCCAATATTCACACAACATATTCTCAAAGTTTCATGCTGTTCTGTTAAGTAGTTTTCGAGTCTATAGGGAACAAACAAACTAACTAACACTCAAACAGACATTCATTTTTATATATAGGCTACTGTATATAGATACGGTAGATAAGAAACATAAATATATCCCATAGTAACCATAGATATAGAAACTATATCCCATAGTATAGGTCGTTTATGTTCCATGGTCGTTTATGTTCCTTGGTCGTTTAGGTCTTCATATGTCGTTTATGGAACAATTTTTATAGCCGATTTTTTGTCAACTCAAACTACTGTCCACTGTCTATTATGACGGGATGAGAGTGTAAGAACGGCACAGTATGAGAGACTACCAGCGTCACATAGCTTCACGAAAAACAACTACAAGGACTATCGGCTTGAGTTAACAGTGAAATTTGGAACTTAAACGCACTATACCATGGGATATCTTCTTAAGGTAGACGCACACAGATCGTCATTGGACAGACGGCACGCATCGGACGGATCGGACGATTAGATTTGATTCGTATCGTATAGGTATGCGCACTCCAATTGAAAACAATGCATCAAATTTAATCGTCCGATGCGTGCCGTCCGTCCGATGACGATCTGTGTGCGCCTACCTTTATGCTATCTTTTCTATATGGCATAATATTCTGAGGTGGAAACTTATGTTTTAGACACCTAATTTTTGAAAGTGAACAGAACGATTTCGTTCGAGTCCAGGTCCGGAAAAATCTGTATCTACAGCGAGCAACCTTCAGGCTATTGACTTGACAAATGTATCAGAAAACTTCTATGTTGTCTTCCATAACGAACTGCTCAATATTGAATCACTTGTTTGTTTTCGAATAGAACGACTAGCAGTCAAATTTCTTCAATAAATTCATTCATTCACTTACTGTGACAACGAGATCTTTCGGCAGGTCCTCCATCTTCATGGTTGTAATCATAGACAAATCTATGAGTCTATGAGTCTTGTCTATGAGTACAACCATGAAGACCTGCTGAAAGATCTCGTTGTCACAGTAAGTGAATAAATTCATTTATTGAAGAAATTTGACTGCTAGTCGTTCTATTTTATAACAAAAAAGTGATATATCAGAAAAGTTGGAGTGACATACAAGCGTCAACTAGCACAATGATACTAAACCGAGGTACTATTTTCTACCTATAAATTACCTTATTTAAAAAGAATACTACTTGAATCTAAATCCTACTTACTATTAGTTCCTCACTACTTTGTATCCCAATACTGAGTAACCAATGTCTAATTTTTCTTTTGAAGCTATTGAAATTTTCCTCTCCTTTGATTTGTAATGGTATTCTATTAGATATTGTAGGCCCTTAACATCCTAGTGATCTTTGCCCAAATGCTTTATTCATTCTTGGTACTTCTTGGTTGTAGCGTTCTCTTATTCTAGTATTATGGCTATGATTTATGATATGGTTCCTATTTTGATGTTTTTTCATATACCCTAATAACAACAATATATACAATTGCCTAACGCTGAGTACTCTATTTTCTATAAATAATTCTACAGTTCGAAACCGGATTTCCCTTTTTCCCATTATTTTCAAAATGCGAAACAGGGAAATCCGGTTTCCAACTGTAGAATTATTTATAGAAAATAGAGTACTCTGCGTTAGGCAATTGTATATATCAGTGGCCGTAGTCGAGTGACTTAGAGGCTGGCTTTGTAAATAAACAAGAGGCCCCGGGTTCGAATCTCGGTCTTGTTTGATATTTTTCTAGGGCCAGTTTCGTGTTTCGGATTAACACGTTAGCCGTCGGTCCCGGCTGCCTAAAAAGCAGTAGTTAAGTCATGTCAGAGACCCTGAAATTGATCAGGTGTGACCCCTGAAGACTCTGACACCAGACCAGAGTCAGCCAGGTCACTTGGCATTCTATTTATTCATTTTATTTATATGTTGAAGTGACGCATAACCTAGCTACATTTGGACTGATGTGAAAATTAGAATTGGAACCGTTTTGGGCGTAAGTCAGTGGTACTTTTCTGTAAGTTGTGTAATTCTGAATGAATAAACAAATTAATTAAATAAATAAATATATGTTTTCTGCAAAATGTTTCTTAGAGATTAGATCTTGTACAACAGAGAAGCTGTCAAAACCACCCTGATACTGCAATATTGAGCTCTATCTATTTCTGTTTATAGTAATTTTTGACTAATTTTGTGAAAGTTCTCCGAATAAAACTGTCGAGTTTTGACATAAAATCAATGAGGTGCTGTATTGGATTCATTTAGTTGGTGCTCATTTGATTCATTCGTATTTTATTCTATAATTTTTTTGTAAGATCAATTTTTCATTATAAATATTTGATCATAGTCATTTAATACATTTCTCAGTGAGGCTTTAAATCTATTATTTTCACTGTCAATTCAAACTTTGTATAAAAACATTTTACAAAAGTGTTTCCACTTTTCAAGTCTTTACTACAGTGTTTCCACTTAGAAAGTGTTTTTTATACGTAGTTTAAATATCAATTATTGTTGTAGAATACTTTGTAGGAAGAAGGAAAGAACACATTGGCCCGGTTGCACAAAATCCGGTTAAATTTTAATCGTGATTAATTTCACGAGAACCAACCAGAGAAGGCCTTTTTGATAAGATAGATTCTCTGATTGGTTCTCGGAATTAATCACGTGATTGGAATTAATCACGGTTAAAATTTAATCGGCTTTTGTGCAACCGGCACAGTCAGCACTAGAATTTATGGTGTTCTATGATTCGCCCTATAACTTTTTGGTACATGTCATTGTATAATGACTACAAACTTGACAAACTGAAAACTTGACCTACTGAAATCTTGAAGAATTTAAAATAGGACTACAAACATCCACGGTAAATTAAGAATGTTTATGCAAAATTTCAAGTTAATCAGTCGTGATGATGCGTCATTCGTGAATTTCCTATCCCCTACGTGTGTAAGTCAATTCTTCCTTTATATTATAGATAATAATTATTGTTGCAAATTTTCAGGCCGGAATAGAGACTGAACCGAAGAGTGAAGACATGAGTCAGGTGGCAATCAAGGAGAGAGATAAGGCGATGGAAAAGATGGCCGCCAAATGCAAGAAAGACAAAAAGCAATTGTCGTTGTTGCAAATGCACCAAAAGGAGCAGAAGAAGAAACGAAAGGTAAATGGAAAGTTACAATCAAATAAATAAAAACATTACAATAAAAAAAATAAAAACATTTAAAAGCAGAGCAGCTATCAAATGAAAACATTCCCAACAAACGGTTTTCTGAACTATAATAAAATAAAAAATACTTTTGGAGAGGTTTAGTTGATGAGGCCAAGTACCGACTGGGGTACGTGTGGCCACCGCAGTAAGTAATAAGAAAAAAAATCAGTTGTAGAATTTTTTACGTTGATTGTCATTAAAACCAGCCTCAGAGACTAACCATTTCACTATAAATCTTACACTATGAAAAAAATATAAAAGAGTTTATCAGAGATTGACAATGGTGTAATAACCGAAACCGGTCTTTCTAATTATCAATAAATCAGTGGTTTTTTGACAATTTCTTAGTCTTTTTCATTCAATAAAAATATAAAACTTCAGTTCATCCATTCAGCTACCCAAGTAGCTCTGAGATTATGAAAGCAGTAAAAATTATGTATAATATTCTGCTTAAACGATCACAAATTTGGTTTTAAACTAATTCAAAAGGCTTCCTTTTATTCAGCCCCCTGGTAAGATCTTCATTCTGTAGTAGTTGGATTACCGGTATCAGTTGTCCTCCATAAAAGGCAGAGAATAAAGGCAGAGAACTGGCAACGTTTTTCTCCTATCTTTTTCCACTGCCATTATAACGTGGACCTCACTATAGGAATGTTAAGTTGTTTTAAATTTTATTTTAGTAAGAAGATCAGAGCTTTTATAGTGAGGTCCACGTTATAATGGCAGTGTTTGTTTAGCAATGGTATTGCTATCTTTGTCTATCATTCAACAAAGCGGATATCTCTTTCTCGCTTTGCTCTGTTGCCAGATCATCTTTTAACAATGTAGAATAATTAATTAACAAAATATTTAATAATAATTATGAAAATTCATAATGAAATTATTGAAAAATATAATTTCTTGCTTAATTAAATAATATCGGGGCACCGAGCTTTGCTCGTTATTTTTATTTATTGATAAACAGAACACAATTCTCTGAAATGATCGTGTTTATATTTCACAGCTGGCTATACGTCATCTTATGAATTTCGGGGATGCGAATTATCCATTTAATGCCGTTCAGCGAGTTTTCTCAAGGATGAGACCTAGTGCAATCGAATTTTTACATCATAAACCTACTATGTTCCAAATTTCGTGAAAATCGTTAGAGCCGTTTTCGAGATCCGTTAAACATAAATAACCAGATATAAAAATAGCCAGATATAAAAATAACCAGATATATAAATACGGAAATTGCTCGCTTAATATAATAGGATAATTGATTATTTTAAACGAGAATGAACAGTTAATATTACACCAATAAACCTGTATCAGCTACCGTCTGTAGTAGGCATTGACTAGACAGAGGATCGGCAACGTTGTTCTCCTATCTTTCTCCACTGCCATTATAACGTGGACCTCACTATAGGTTTCAGCTCTCCGGAGTTCAGCAGTTGTTTATTAGTAATTCCGTCTATTCAAAATTGAACTTGATTTCATTTTATACAGTTCGAAATTGATAAATACTGTCAATTGTTGTTCGTATGGATAGCCAATCATTGTGTATATTATTCTATATTTAAAAAAAATGTATAAAGAGTAGAAACACTTACATTTTAAACTAGAGCTATATCTCGACAGCTGAGCTGACTTCGCAATCTTGGAGACTGGAGACTGACTTCAATGCATAGACAGACATATTTAGTGCTGGTTGCACAAAAGCCAGGTAAATTTTAACTGTGATTAATTCCTAGAGAACCAATTAGTAGGTTCTGGGAGGACCAGATCCACTGCCCCTGGTGCACCACAAAATGGCTGCCAAACCAGCTTATTATGGTGCACCGCTAGTGTTCCCATGGGATGGCTGACATGAACCGATCCATGCAGTTTGGCGCGCACTTTTGAAATCTATTTTATTGTGTGTAAACACTGGAGCTTGTTTGGTCTCACACAAATGTTGGATATGTCTTACAAAACACAAACATGCTTATGCTCTCTTTTATTCTACAATTTGAAATTTGAAATTTGAAATTTATTTGCCAAAAAATTCATACATTACAAAAATTTGAAATAGACAATTCTAACAAAAACATAATATCTTAAACTAAGAAATAACATAGAATAGAACTTGACTAATCATGAAAACCTAAGATAAAAGTAGAATTTTTTAGGCGCCACCAGCAAAAGAAAAAACATCTTGCCCGCTGGTGGGAGTATTAAATAAATAAATAAATAAATAAAAAGAAAATAAAAAACTTGAAAAAGTAGATCAACTAAAAAGAATAAACGAGTAAATACATAGATATCTTAAAAACTAATGAAAAACTAAATTAAATGAGAAAAAAATTGTTAAATGAGAAAAAAGACAAATCAAATTGGCACTACCACCATTCCGCTCCCAGTGAAAAAAGGCTGAGTTAGCCTGCCCCGGTGCACCAGGGGCAGTGGATCAGGTCCTCCCAGATCGTACTCAATCAGAAAAGCCTTAGTGTGAGTAAAGCATCTACTGTTCACTTACCTTTTTCGTAGGCATCTACTGTTCACTTCCTATGACGCTAAAACTTCTGACCAATAGGAGCTCTCCGGTTCCGGTTAGCTTTTTGTAGATCATATGTTTCCGACCGGTCCATGAATTCTGCAGGATGATCAAAGATGGCGACCGGTTTATGAACTGTCAAAAGCTCCCATGGAACGCGGTTAGTCTGCCCCGGTGCACCAGGGCCAGTGGATCAGGTCCTCCCAGATCGTACTCAATCAGAAAAGCCTTCTTTCCAAAATAGCCGATTGATTATCGTGGATTTAATCGTGATTGAAATTCAACCGGCGTTTGTGCAACCGGGCTTTAGACTACAATCTCCACTCTCCAATATTATAGAATAGAATGACTTTTCTGTTTGTTGACAAGGTGAGGTTTGTAGGTATTATCATAGAGAAACAACAGCGTAAGTAGATATCCCATGGTATAGGGCGTTTATGTCGCAACTTTTACTGCTATCTCAAGTCGATTACTATCGATTATTGTAGATTTTTACTGTTTTGGCCGGGTGAGTGTATGAACTGCACAATATGAGAGACTACCAGCGTCACACACATTTTTGGGAAAGAAATACGTGGACTATCGGCTTGAGTTAACAGTAAAAGTTGCGACATAAACGCCCTATACCATGGGATATCTGCTTGAGCTATTGTTTCTCTATGGTATATTATCCACTCTAACCACGACATAGATTGTAGAAGATTTACAAAATATATGGAAAATCCAGTGAAAATAATTAAGGACTGAAAATTTTGTGAAGTTATAAACTACAAGACTTAACCTTTTTTGGACTATGTGTAACCTTATCTAAATTTAGGAGAGGAACAGCACAAGGTTATCTTATTTTTTCTCTCCCTATCATTTTGATGATGTTCTTACTGTATGAATCAATAAAGAAAAGATATATAATATAGATTGAAGACGGCAACTCTATTGTCATCGAAATATCTCTAGTTAAAAATTTAAGTTTATAAGTATTTATTTATCTATTTTATTCGCAATCACAAATCACTCGTGTTTACGAGTTTGAGTTTCTTGAATAGTTCCAAATTTCTTAAATAACTCAATATTATTCGTTAAAAGTGTTAATTGAGTAGAATATTTCTAATAAATTTATCAATTTAAGTCATCTAAATTCAAAATTTATAGTTTTAATGTTTATTTCGGACCAAAATTTTATAATTGTACACGTGATATTCTAACCTTATCTTGGACTGTGTCACCTATAAATTTGGAAGAAAAATAGCACAATGACTACCTTATTATTTTATCTTTCAATGTTATTACATTAGTGTTATTTGCATTGTAAATAAATAAAATAAATAATTAAAATATGATTGGGAGAAGACAACAGGCACAGCCCAAAACTGTCTTCTCCCAAATTTTTACAAATAAAAGTTTCAAAAAATAATGAGGTTAGATGTCACTTTCCATTCCAAAAAGTCCAATTTACGCTTCAAAACTAATTACTAAACTTATTTCCACTTAATATTTTATTAATTTATATTTTTATAAATTCAATTTCTACTTTGTTTTGCAGAAAGAAGAGAAAGAACGCAAAGGTGCCAAAGCCGAGAGAAGGCCTTTCGATAGAAATATCGACTTACAAGCGAACAGATTCGACGATGCTCAGAAAAAATCGATTTTCAAGAAAGCGCAATTACTGGACACGCGATTTTCATCTGGTCAAAGCAAATTTTTGTAGGAAAATTAGATTTTTTTTGTAGAAGTGAAATTGTTACGGCCACCGAGGTGGGAACTGGTTGGCAGTAACATAAATGTACCAATTCCGGAGATGGACTCCAACAATGTGTATATTCTCGATTTGTATTAACTCAATATAGCCTATTCAATATATACTCGTATTACAGATCAACACTGTTTGAGTAACTTACTTGATTACCTATCAACTCTAAAATTAATTCTGTTTGTTAACTATAGTGAGGTCCACGATATAATGGCAGTGTTTAATTAGCAATGATATTGATATCCTTGTCTATCATTCAACAAAGCGGATAGCGCTATCTCTTCCTCACTTTGCTCTGTTGTCAGATCAGACAATTTTTTATTTATTTATAATTTTTACAAAGTAGCACTGATTGGGAGAGAAAAACTAAGGATACTCCTTGTACTATTTCTCTCCCAAATTTAGATAACATTTTAAAAGTCCAAAATAGGGTTATGATTTCACTTTTCTAAAATTTAGTCCAAATTTTGATGGTTGTATGGTTATATCTGTCATATGTGTCATCATTTGCTCTGTCATATCTCAGTTAATATTGGTCCAATCTTGAAAAATCTGGTACCAATCGATAGGCAATTAGATTTACTAAAAAAAGTTTTTTGTAAAACCAACGATTTCTGAGTTATTTATGAAACAAAATTTTAAATGGCCGCCATTTTGTTTTATGAATTTGAAAGATCATCATATTTTTTTCTAGTTTTGTCTAGTTTTTTATAAATGATCATGCAAAGTTTCAATTTCATATGTTTAACCATTATTTAGAAAAAAATAATAAGTGATAAAAGCAAAATGGCCGCTGTGTGAGTAACTGAAGATTTCCGGACAATTTAAATAATGATATTTAGATATGTTTTCTACCCAGGAACAATGCCCTAGAGTATTGGTAGGGAGTCCGTAAACACTCTGTATATATGATAAAAAATATATATTTTCGCCACACTGCACAGAAAGCAGCTGTTTTCCAGTCCCTAAGTAGATCTGAAAGACCTTGTTTGCAGACGACTCTCGTCTGACGTAAGAAACAGGTTTCTTTTCCTGTCTAGGCCAGAAAGTGTCCTCTTTCCAGCCGTTTAGAATTTAATAAGTCATCCGCTAGATCGGGCGAGTGTCCACTTTCTTCATCAAAGTCGCCATGATTTCAGTTCCAATTTCGAATCAAACTAATTCAGCATTCAATTAGTTATTGTTGATTAGCATTCCGAATTTTCAAAAATGCTTGAAGATGACGATGCCCGTGATATTCCAAGTGAAATTTCAAAAGAATCTGAAATCCTGACTGCAAATCTTCTACCACTAACATCAAGAGATAGGTATGATAACAAGTATTCTTTATTTATTTTGTCAGCAATACCTGTAGAGTGGCGAAAAATATCGTTCGCACCACGGGCAAAAATGTTTTTCCGGCTCTCAATCTTTTCGAGGCCTACGGAAAAGATTGAGAGCCGGAAAAACATTTTTGCCCGTGGTGCGAACGATATTTTTCGCCACTCTACAGGTATTGCTGACAAAATAAATAAAGAATACTTGAATACTGAGATTAAGAATACAGGTTCATACAAAGGTTACTGAGATAAAGAATACTGAGGTTTATACAAACCGATTTCGAGCCGGAAAAATCTCATTTTCTGTTCTAGGTGCGAAATATACTATTTCAAATGTCGGTATTTGGATTGAGGTTTATTGGAAGACACTGAGGGTAGAGGGTAGCGACATGTTGAGGGTTTAGGAAAAAGCAAGGTATTTCCACTCACTCTAAAATAACTTGAGACAATCTTTTTAATTTCATCAGTATATTTCATTTATAAATTCGTATTGATTCATTAGATTGAATTGAAGTAATTCTTTGGTGAGGTGGTGCACTCAGAACAGGGAGGCACATTTAATTCCTCCTAGTTGCTTAGTTATTCAATCATTGATACAGTAATCATTAAAAATAAAATTCAGAACTATTAATTCATTATCTTATCCAATTTATGACGCTAATACTGGTCAATGAGCCTGAACTTATAATAATAATTATTAATTATTAATAACAATGACGACGGTTCAATGGTTGTGGAAGTATAAGTAAATCTGGAATACTGCTACTGGAAAATATAAAAATATTCTACTGAAATAAGAGTTGTACAGTCGATATAAGATATCTAGATGAGCTTATTTATTAGATATTGTAGTGAACTACTTCTGAGTTTATTTATTAGATATTGTAGTGAACTACTTCTGAGTTTATAAGCTCAGTGTCATCAGAGACAAACGTCTCTCTGGTCTCATTGACAGGCTCGCTCCGCTCATCCAGAGATCCTCTCACAATTTGAATTTCAACTCGAACGCTGTTTAATTTATTACAAGATTGATATCAAATACTACAGCTAAGAGCTATCTTAAAAATATCAGTACAGGTTGCTATTAAAGCTGAAATAAATTACTTAGTGTAATAATAATAATTTATCGAACTAGACAGAATAAATAATAGATAATAGGCTACAACGCCAGTACAAGGTTGAAGTAGTTTACTTCCAGGGTTTGGTCTTCAGCCGCCCACTTAGCCGGCTGCGTTAACCGTAGGTGTATCGACATATTTACAGGAACACTGCATCTGCAACGAAAACAAAATTGATTAATTTAATAATTCAGTTTTGACAGAATGTTTTTTCTATTGGATTGAACAGAACTTGTTGATGTGTTTTGGCGTGTTTCTTCACAAATCATGACGTCCCGAGCGAAGTGAGGTCTAAGATTCAAGTCGACGGTTTGGCATTTCTCTTAATGTTTATATGTTGCGCATTTACGGCGAAACGCGGTAATAGATTTTCATGAAATTTGACAGGTGTGTTCCTTTTTAAATTGCGCGTCGACGTATATACAATGTTTTTGGAAATTTTGCAAATCAAGGATAATATAAAGCAAGGGCGTAGAACCTGGGGGGAACACGGGGGACGCGCCCCCCCCAATATTTTATAGTATATGCTAGTAAAATATGTTTCAAAAACCACCATTTAATAAAGCTATTTTACAAAAAAATCGTTGCTGGGGGCTCCCCCCGGACCCCCCAGTACGACCCCCCCTCAATGTCAAACAGCAATCTACGCCTGTGATATAAAAGGAAAAAGGAGCCTCCTTCATACGCCAATATCAGAGTAAAAATCAGACTATAGAATTATTATTCATCATAAATCAGCTGACAAGTGATTACACAAATGTGTGGAGAAGCCATTTTATTGCTGTAGCACATTATACGAATTTTTTTGTAACTATCTATTGTATGTAATTGTAAATTTATCTAATATTTTGTGTAATTGATGCTGTAGTTTTAGTTTTTTTGGGAAATAAACATTTATTTATCTATTTGATTATTCAACAGAGAAATTTATCTATCACACTTTGAATTCAAAAGTAAGGCTATTATAATCCATTTCATCATATTTCTATGAAATTGTTGGTGATATTCACCAAATTGTTGATTATCCAAGTCAATCTCATTAACCCACTCTGACCTAGCAGGCTTAGCTCGATCATATCCAATACTTCTAGTAATATTATTCTCACAAAATTAGAAAACGCCATTTTCTAGGCCCTTGACGCTCAGACGCTTCCTATGTGGAATTGGTTTAAGTTATGTTGGAATAAGTAAAGTTATGTTGGTAACATCAAAATCGAAAGTCATTCACTAGTGTCCCCAAGGTGACCTATCAGTAATTTAGTAATATTAGGATTCATCAGTCCCTGATGCATCATAATGATTATTCTAACAACATGCCTATGAACTGATGGAATACTATAGCTGATCTTATTGTTTGAAACAAAATAAATTATACAATTATTGAACAAATAATAATAATAATAATAATAATAATAATAATATTGTTCAATTTATCTTATGAAATTAAATAACCGAAAATCTTATTTGAAACAAAAAACCTGTGAGCTTCTGTAAATCTTAGTAGAGTAGGTATAATAACATTTTTTTAGCAAAAAGATTCTCTCGGTTTTCACGATCAATTCAGTGAAACTAACAAAAGTTATCTTTTCTTTCTTCCGTATTTAAACAGGTTTAATTGAGTTTCCTTCGAAGTAATTTTGAACAACATCAATGCCTAGAACTCACTGTATATAATGAAGTAATAATCTGAAGCGAGTTCTTGTACTTTAGAATGTTGGTTTCTTCTCTATAAGAGAAAGTCACTTACAAGCTTAATTTCGCATAAATCTTCCTGGGTACATTGGTAGAGTAATGTCACTTTAATACGTTATTAACATGTTTCAATGTCATTCTATTTCAAGTGTCATGTAATGAGAAATCTCACTTTCACTTGCTATTATAAAAAGTACATATGCTGAATAAAGCTGATATAAGTTAGTCCTAAGTTTCCTCCATCGCTCCATGCACACGGACTTGTCGTCTAAGCATGGAGTTATTCATTTACTTTTTAATTGTTTCTCATATTAATGTTACAATCTAATATATTGCGTTTACTTTGTTTTTACATACTATGTAATGTATAACGTTTTTGAATAAATTGAAATTGAAAGTTTCTACTATTTGCAAAAACCAAACTAATTGAATAAAAAGTCAGTAATGAAAGCAAGATATGCTCAATTGTATGAGGATATCATTTACAAGAGATTTGTAGTAACGTGTAATTATTATCTATAACACTTCTTATAATAATCAATAATTGTTTAACTTCTTCATCTATAATTTTTCATAATGTTGTTGATAGATTTATTGGGTGATTAATATTTTATTTTTAATTATTATTTAACCTACAAATAAAATGGAATATTAAATAGAGAATGCATTTATTCAAATGCTAATTAATATATAATTATTATTTAACGAAAATCCTAAATAAATGCTGCAAATCACCCCGAAGACTTCTGCTACTGCAGACATTGACAACAGGGTTAACAGCTAGATGGAAATTCGATGAGGATTTATTTAGGATTTTCGTTAAATAATAATTATATATTGATTAGCATTTAAATAAATGCATTCTCTATTTAATATTCCATTTTATTTGTAGGCACTGTGTTATCATCATCACCTTAGGCCTATCATCAACCTGACTTGAAATAATTGTGAAGAGAATTCTTTAACAATAAATAAATAAACGAATTAGTAGAATATCTTAAAATGAATGAATTCCGGGCTACTTAGTTTTATTTAAGAAATATAATTTTAAATTATAATGTTATAAAATAGTTATAATTTGTATTTTTATCTATTATTTTATCAATTTCAAAAAAGAGGTACTATAATATTCTATTTTATAAATTATGAATTAGTAGAAAATTGCCAGTCGATTACCATCGATGTTTCCTCTATTCTAAATCCAGGTCCACGTTATAATGGTAGTGAAGAAAGATAGGAGAACAGTGTTGCCGATTCTCTGCCTTCTATAAAAATGACATAGCTGATACTGGTATATCTGGTGTATAACATTAACTCTGTTCATCCTTGTTAAAAATAATCAATTATATTCTATTAGTCAAAAAATATTTTTTCCAATGATTGAATTTTCATAATTGTCATGCAATATTATGGTGTTAGTTGATTATATTTCTACATTGTTGAAAAACGATCTGGTAACGTTGCAGAGCTGGAAAAGGATGGCGCTATCTGCTTTGTTGAATGATGGACAAGGATAGCAACACCAATCTTCATCAAATAGGTACTGTCATTATAACGTAGGCTCACTAATAGATGATCGTTCTCTATGATTTATTGTCGTCATAATATTATTATATTTCTCACAAACTTCAGCCCAATGTTCCCAATATACAATGTAGGTACTCTAGGTACAAAATACGTCAAAATATTACGTATAATACGTAAATACGTCAAAATACGTACAACATATTCTAGGTACAATGCTTTTCTCGCTATCGTCTAGTGAGGTCCACGTTATAATGGCAGTGTTTGATTAGCAATGGTTTTGCTATCCTTGTCTATCATTCAACAAAGCGGATAGCGCTTCATCTCTTTCTTGCTTTGCTCTGTTGCCAGATCATCTTTTAACAATGTAGAATTGATAATTAACAAAATTTTCATCTTAATTATGAAATTATTGAAAGATTTAATTTCTTGCTTAATAAAATATAATTAATTTAAAACACTTCACTTGAATGGGCTGCTTTTATAAATAAATAAAACAATATTGAAACTTTTTAATATTTAAAATATTACAACGACTAGTTTCGACCATAACTTAGGTCATTTTCAAGTTGAAACTAGTCGTTGTAATATTTTAAATAATAAAGGGTACTACAAGTTTCTATATTGTTTTATAATCGATTATTTTAAACGAGATTGAACAGTTAATATTACATCAATAAACCTGTATCAGCTACCGTCTATAGAAGGCATTGACTAGACTGAAGATCGGCAACGTTGTTATCCTATCTTTCTTCACTGCCATTATAACGTGGACCTCACTAGAGGTACATTGCTTTAGCCTATAGTGAGGTCCACGTTATAATGGCAGTATTTGATTAACATTGGTGTTGCGATCCTTGTCTATTATTCGACAAAACAGATAGCACTATCCTTTTCCAGCTCCACAACGTTGCCAAGTCCGTTTTTACTTTACTTGCCCTATTACGATAGGTAAGGAAAGTATTGCTTTCCAAAAAAAATTAAAGTACCCCAATTTCTAAATTTCTATATGTTTCAAGGTCCCCTGAGTCCAAAAAGTGGTTTTTGGGTATTGGTCTGTATGTGTGTGTATATGTGTGTTTGTGTGTGTGTGTGTGTGTGTGGTGTGTGTGTGTGTGTGTGTGTGTGTGTGTGTGTGGTGTGTGTGTGTGTGTGTATGAGTGTATGTGCGTCTGTGTACACGATATCTCATCTCACAATTAACGGAATGACTTGAAATTTGGAACGTAAGGTCCTTACACTATAAGGATCCGACACTAACAATTTCGATCAAATTCAATTCAAGATGGCGGCTAAAATGGAGAAAATGTTGTCAAAAACAGGGTTTTTCGTGATTTTCTCGAAAACGGCTTCAACGATTTTGATTAAATTCATACATAAAATAGTCATTGGTAAGCTCTATCAACTGCCCTAAGTCCCATATCTGTAAAAATTTCAGGAGCTCCGCCCCATCTATGCAAAGTTGGATTTTAAATTCCCAATTATCAGGCTTCAGATACAATTTAAACAAAAAAATTTGAGTGGAAAAGATTGAGCATGAAAATCTCTAAAATTAATTTTCAGTAACATTTTTCACCTAAAATTGAAAATAAGCTCGAAATTCGAGAAAATGTGATTATCCAATTGCAAACTGTTGGCAACTGTTGATTCTATTAAATGATTCACTATGAAGAGATAGCAGACCTCATATGTCTCCAGCGTTATTTTCCTGTCACCAGCTGGCTCAGATCTTTGTTTATAAGTAGACTTGAGATGCGCGTGAACATTAGCGTCAGGTGATCAATTTTCATAACGGCAAGGAAAGCTGTGTGAGTTCGCCACACCAGATTTTTAAAAATGTAGAAATGTAATTAATCAAGGCAGACAAACGGCAATGCTTTTCTCCTATCTATCCACTGTTATAACGTGGACTTCACAATATATTCGGTGAGTGGGCTATGTTATAACGTGGTGAGAAATTTCAGTTCTCGTTTCCAAACATTTATTTTGCACGCATTATCTGTGAATTTCAATTTGATTCAAAGTTGATGATAAAATAAGTAGTTTGCCACCTTTTTATAAGCATTGAGGAAGCGCTCTTCAAAGAGTGAAAGTCTATTCACTTGTTCAATCAGATTCAAGTCTACTATTTTCAGCTGTACAATCACTCGTCCCCAATTATTATTCCTGCTCTTTGCCTTTTCTCGGCTCTTGAGAAACCTGTTCAGTCCGTTTTATTCTCAGGCTCTGAATATTATCAAGATCTTAAAGTGAAAATGCACAAATTGCCGGAGACCGGAAATCTCAAATAGGGCGACCAGCGAACAATTCAACTCTACAAATCTATTTTTCCTCTTGGTGGATCTATAGTGTATTTTAATTTACTTCGTACTTGGAGGGATACGGTGAGGAGCGAAAAGGTGGGATGCAGCTGCCGCGGTGTTGCCGTATTTACACGGTCATTCACGAGTGAGAATAATGAGTGCTCTCTTATAAGCCTACAGACGGGGAAAGAAGAGGCGGTGACCATACGCAAGACAAACGCAGAGCAAACCTTCTCTGGCGAAGTTATGGCTCAGAATGCACGTGTGCGATACTGTGCGTGTGGGTGAAACAATCTGGCATCTATGCCTGTTGCCATGACTACCGCGTGGTTCTATTCCCGTTCCAATTGGCTGAACTGGTTTGTCAGCCCCCACCAACCTTAGTTCGCCCCTCCAGGCGAAGTATGAAGAAGTTTTAAACAAACTATAATCACCAATCTAAATCCGGATCGTAATAATTGCTTCCTCATGACTCACTATAGGCATGGAGTAAAGATACTGTTTATTTTTCTAATATCGGGGACCGAGCTTCGCTCTGGAGTACAAAAGCATAACAAATTTATCACGAAAGAAGAAATTATAATAACATTCATACAGAAATAATGTTCTATCTAATCACAGTAAATTGAGATTAATTCACAGAGGAATGCAAAAATTTCCCTCACAAAGGCCCGGTTGCACAAAAGCCCGGTTAAATGTTAATCGTGATTAATTTCACGTGAACCAAATCAGGAAAGACCATTTTAAAAAGATGGATCTCAAATTAAAATTCAAATTTATTCATAAAAAAGACATATTTACAAAATAATAGTGTAACAATAGTAAATAGAGAATATACTCCCTGGATGATTTGTCAGGGTGCAGGGAGGAGTCGAACTAAATTAGACACCCAAGCAGCAAGGAAATGATTTGAAAGTGCTTGAAACTAATTGCCAGTGATTTAAAATTTGTCACCTTTTTTTAGGGCAAGTTAAATCATTTAAAAGTACTTTCAAATTACTTTTAATTCTTCATGAAATGTCATTGGAGACCAATGATTGAAAATGATTTATAAATTACCTTAAATGATTTAGTAAAGTACTTTTCAATCATTTGAAGACCAATGATTGAAAATGATTTATAAATTACTTAAAATGATTTGAATGAAGTACTTTGAAGTACTTTTCAATTACTTGAAGACCAATGATTGGAAATGATTTACGAATAATTTAGAATGATTGGAGTCAACTGATTTAAAGTACTTTGAAGTGATTTGAAAGAGACAATTATAATTACTTTAAAATCATTTACACTAATTTCAAGTCATTGAATTTTTTTCTCATTTCTGATTGAAATCCATTTACAATCATTCGGAATCATTTGAATGGAATGATTTGGAATTGCTTGATTTTAATGAGTAATCTATACTTATAGTGAAAATTGAAAAACTTCGAAACTTTCGAGTATCCTCAACAGATCATGAAGTGTGAAGTATATCTCCATAATAATGTAGAAGGATCTTGTGGACCAATATGTCCATAAAATTGATGACTGCATGAGAATGATTTACAAATTGTTCAGAATTATTTGATTGGAGTAAATTACTTGAAAGTACTTTCCAATCATTTTATAATTGGTGATTAAAACTGATTTATGAATCATTTAGAATGATTGAAGTAAAGTACTTGAAAGTACTTTCCCATCATTTTATAATCGGTGATTGAAACTGATTTATGAATTATTTAGAATGATTGAAGTAAAGTACTTGAAAGTACTTTCCAATCATTTTATAATCGGTGATTAAAACTGATTTATGAATCATTTAGAATGATTGAAGTAAAGTACTTGAAAGTACTTCCCAATCATTTTATAATCGGTGATTAAAACTGATTTATGAATCATTTAGAATGATTGAAGTAAAGTACTTGAAAGTACTTCCCAATCATTTTATAATCAGTGATTGAAACTGATTTATGAATCATTTAGAATGATTGAAGTAAAGTACTTGAAAGTACTTTCCCATCATTTTATAATCGGTGATTGAAACTGATTTATGAATTATTTAGAATGATTGAAGTAAAGTACTTGAAAGTACTTTCCAATCATTTTATAATCGGTGATTGAAACTGATTTATGAATCATTTAGAGTGATTGAAGTAAAGTACTTGAAAGTACTTCCCAATCATTTTATAATCAGTGATTGAAACTGATTTATGAATCATTCAGAATGATTGAAGTAAAGTACTTGAAAGTACTTTCCAATCATTTTATAATCGGTGATTGAACTGATTTATGAATCATTTAGAATGATTGAAGTAAAGTACTTGAAAGTACTTCCCAATCATTTTATAATCAGTGATTGAAACTGATTTATGAATCATTTAGAATGATTGAAGTAAAGTACTTGAAAGTACTTTCCAATCATTTTATAATTGATGATTGAAAATGATTTATGAATCATTTAGAATGATTGAAGTGACTTGAAAGTACTTCCCAATCATTTTATAATCGGTCATTGGAACTGATTTATGAATCATCTAGAATTATTGAAGTAAAGTACTTAAAAGTACTTTCCAATCATTGTATAATCGATGATTGAAACTGATTTATGAATCATCTAGAATTATTGAAGTGAAGTACTTGAAAGTACTTCCCAATCATTTTATAATTGGTGATTGAAACTGATTATTGAATGCAATTTGAAAAACAATAGTATAATATTGTGATGTAACTACATAAATTGGCGGTGTTTCAACCAATAAAATTATTGTCAACTCTCTGAATATAACATAACATCCTTCACATTAGAACACGATCGGGAGAGATATATATATATAGAGAGAGAGAGACATTTTTTAACAAAAACTTTAAAGGAACTTTTTTCGGGACCAAGTTTCGCATATTTCGTCACATATCTTAAAAATTACTGTAGCTATAGGTCTGGAAACGGTTTTATTGATTTTTTCAGTTCATTTCACATAAAGTACGCTAAATTGTACATCTTAATTAACAGCCAACAAAATACCCGTAGGGCTTCGTTTCAGCAGAGGCACAGAAATTCAGACGAAATCTTCCACCCTCTATCACTTGGTAACCAAGCATTTTCGGACCCATGTTAATTATAATTTTTTTCTTCTTTTGATGTGAGGAATCACGCCCTGATTTACGGGCACCTTTTTTCAGAACATTCTGTATACTGATTATATTTTGTCCACTCTCAGGTCAATATCCTTTTACACATGAACTCTTTCTGCGAATAACTTTCAAAAGGGAGTGGAAATGTAAGAACTATTGTTTACAGGAAAACTGAACCCATGAAACCGGTCGCCTTTAGTCAACTAAAGGCGGTCACGCACCGCTTGTGCGTGCGTGTGAGGGTCTGTCACCTCCATTTTTCAGTGGCTTGCAAACGATAAATTCCTTGGCTAGATTCCATTTAAAAACCGTTTATTTCCAAAATATTCATCAAAAACGCCAGGAAAAAATCATAGAAGTTTCCCACTTAATAGAGCAATATGTTTTCCCAAGAAATATCAATTTTCCACCTCGTAACTTGAATAGAGAATTAACAAACCTTCAAAATGAGATTTTGACCGGAGCGTGCGGATGAAAATCAACCGAGTTATATGGAATCCCAATTAACATTACGATTATGGAGATAGCAATTCGACATGGTCCCCCTCCTGCATAGCCTTAAAAATATGTTCAGTAGTTAACGTTATTCATAACAAGGCAATGAGTACGATATACGATGATATACGATAATTGAAATAATGGGAAAAACATAACTTGCAAGTACTGTAATTGAACCAAGGATAAATAAGCCAGTTACACAGCACATCGATTTTTTGCCGTTTTTATAATTCTACCAGATTGAATGGACAACATCATATCTTCATCAAGTTATGTTTAATCTAATAGAATTTATGAGGACGGAAAAAATTGGACGAGTAGAAATCGATGTGTATGTATAATCTTCTAGCACTGTAAGTCTGTGACTGGACGTAGTAAAATTCCTACTGTACTGGATGAAAATCGCGCTGAAGTCATTAGGGAAGGCCCGCTTTTGTTGACTCTCTAAACAAATGAAAGACAGTTGGAGAAAGAGATTTTGAAAGGTGAGAGAGAGTAAGTGAGTGAGTGAGAGAGAGAGAGAGAGCGGGTGAATAAGCAAGAGGGGAGGAGAGAGAGAGAAGTGATAGAGAAAGCGAGAGAAGATGTTTTGTCCTGTATATATAAGTACTCATCCAACTGCCCACTATCCCTATAGTATGTATAACTCAAGCTATTCAACTATAGCTGCAGTATTTACAAAGCAGGGACCTTCTAAACCTTTCTGGATAGAAAAAGTTGAAAAGTAGACAATGATTCCAATTCGCATCAATAGATCAGAATTCAAAAGAGTGTGACACACCACTAACTGGATTTTTGGCTGAGAATCTTCTTGTCTTTGCTGGCAGGTAGCCTACTGAAAACTAAATTCTAAATACTGTAGCCTAATACTGCTTCTTCGTTTCGAGTTTCTAGTACATCGCATTACTGTTCCATAATTTGAAGTAGGCTATAGTACATGAACGATACATAGCCTATTTAGTATAGAGTTCACTGTCACTACGTAATCTGAGTTGTGAGTGAACTGTTCACTTATATCAACCGATAATACCTGAATTGGATGAGTCATACCTGTATTGCATAGATTTTTCTAATCTTCTATAAGTTTCTATAATATTCCATAGTTTCTCTTATAGAAACATAATAAATGTTGATAAATATGAACTTCTGAAGAATGAATTAACGTTTGAAATATTATAAATGCATAATATAGAAGTTTGATTGTAGGAAACGTGTCGCAAATATAATATAAAGGCAATAACATTTTACAGAACACACTACAGTTTTGTAACACTTTTTGTAGGTGAAAGAGGTTGTCACACTAGTTTTTGGAAGATTTGCAGCTGAAACTCTCATAACTCTCTTCCTATCCTAATTTATAGTATCTATCAAGATTATAGTAAGTTTACAGCAAAATAATGTAGGCCTACATGTAAGTTTTAGATCTTCATTCAATTATCTTCCGTATCATCATGTGAATCACGATAATAATTTGTCTGTGTTGATGTTTTAGAGTTATCTATAATATAGCCTAATTAAGGAAATAATATTGGCTAATAGACAGACGTAGGTGACAGGAAATTCACGAATGACTTATCATCACACCAGAACTACTGAGCTGATTGACTTGAAATATTTTGCATATTGATTCTTAATTTACCGAGGATGGTTATAGGCCTATTTTGAATTCTTGAATATTTCAGTGGGTCAAGTTTTTAATTAGACCGCCATTGCGGAACATGGGTTATCTACTAATTATAATTTTAGAGAATCTCACATCTACAGAGCACACCCAACATACCCCAAATGTTTTCATTACATACTTTATTGGACGACACACTATTGAATTTCATGTTGAAATAAACCTGTATAGATTTCCTCTTTTGTGCAAATAGAACTTGCTACTGATGTTGAAGTGTCATTTTCAGATACGATTCAGACTAAATACTTGAACGATTGTCATTACTTCTCGATAAGCCCAATATTTGATTTCATTTATTGATACGGTACTGTATTAATCAATTACACGTAAACTTCCAGCACATGCGGAGTAAATACATCGTTAATTTTGTGTATCAACATATCACAAAAACTATCATAATAATATTGAGAGTATTGAGAGGAGAAAAAAGTATCTTATTTGTATCACATTTTCTAGAAGCTCATCACAGTTCATATAACTCAAACGCTTCAACAATATTTGTCTCTGAAAACAGTCCTGAAAATTTCTTGAAGTTAAAGTTATTATATCCACAAGATAGCTGCATGATTGGTAAACATCTAGGATCTTGGAAAGCTGTTGTTTTTTCAATCTTAATGTTTCTATGTATAAGAAATAATAAGTTTCATCACAACCCATAAAGTAGTAGTTTTTCAGAAATTGTGATAAGTAGTAATTTCCAGAATTCAACAACCAAGTTATTAATTACATACTGACTCAATTAATCTACCCAGTAGATCTATATATTAATCAGAGAGCACTTAAATACCTCCAATTACATTGTAGTCGCTTGATTCAATTAACGGGAATCGAAATATTGAATGTCAAAGAATATTAACTTACTGTATTGTCTCTTATGATAAATTGGAGACTATTTGAAAGAAAAATAGAGGATATCTCTCAAGTCTTTGAAATGAAATTCACCTCGAAAGTGGAGATATTCGTATTTATCTACATTTACAATAATAACAGCATTTACTTTGCACCCAACCACAGCCCTACCACCAGTGACTGGTGGGTTTTTTATACTCTTTGCATTTTGGTTCTGTTAACTACTAGAAGATCGATATCCAAAGGGTCTGATTGATACTATGATTCGAAAATTGGTTTTCATGGTTGAGTATTGAAATAGATTAGAGATATCAAATTGAATTCTATGAAAGAAACTCAGGAACCAATTCAAGTAAAGTTGTGAGAACAGCAAATGTTATGCCAACGATACTCCCCTGTACAGGAGCCAATTCAATCATTGCAATTACTACATTTTTGAGAATCATACAGTGATTCTATATTAATCTGTGGTTCTTCAAGGCTTGGAATGAGCTTGTAAAATATAACCATCACACAAGAGACACACGATTTTTTCATTACACAACATGAAGGAGAAAGAGAAAATAGCTCACGCCTCACTTACTTCATTCAGGTGCTTAGTTTTTAGCATAGGCTATACAAGCGAAATTATATTGTCAAGATCATTTCGTAGCCGGAGTTGAGAATCCTTTTAAATCAGGATGAATTGCAATTTAGTTTTTCATTTCTTTTCTAATTTGAACCATATTACTTAATTTTGAGGTCTCGCAGCATTTTACAAGTCTTCTTTAGTTTTAGTAGGCCTATTTTACACTTTCTCTGATACCGTATCGTATCAATCTTATTCCAGTTGCGTATTAATGGGGAGGATATTATTTTATTACTTTTCCGACAGTTGCATAACTTGGCAAACAGATAATGTATTCAAGAGTTTCAAGTCTCGTTTAATCTGGTGGATTTATAAGGACGGCAAAAAATCGAACGTCCAAAAATCGATGTGTGTAACTGGCTTAACTATCACTGGCTTCAAGAAGCTTAAGAAAATAGTTTTCTTATTATTATTATCATCATATCAAATTACCGGATTGTAGGATTGTAGGATTGTAGGATGGATTGTAGGATTGTAGGATTGTAGGATTGTCCGGATTGTAGGTATGGAGGCTTGATATTAGAATACCGGTACCGTACAGAAAGTTTTTCAATAGTAGAATCGTTTATTTCTCAGGAATACTTACTTCTATCAGAATCGGTGTTTATTCGATCAGATTCATGATCACAACAATAACATTTCTTGCTGAATGATAATTTTATTTCGTGTCTTGAAGTTGGGTGCTACTAGTTTTCCAATTACACCATATCGAGCCAAAGTTGTGAGTTGATTGGTTGGTAGTCCAACATGAGAGAGTTGAGGAAGACTCCCTGCCCAATTTTAACACCCGAGTCCACTCTTTGTCGCCAATTGCTCATCTGATTGATTTTTGCCTCCTGTTAGGTACCTCCTAGATACCTAGGAGAATTTGCCTCCTAGATACCTAACCAGTTAGGTTGTATGCGGTACATAACAGAGAATGAATATTGCTCTCAAAAATTGTTCGCCATAAAATATTATGGGTGAACTTCAGAGTATTAGCTTTTGCAGTGAGTAGAACTGAAAAAAATCAACTCAGATCAGCAACCTTTTCTATAGTTTTTTTTGTCTATATTTTTATTAACCTCGTCTACCACACCACTCAACCCCTCTTTCTCTATCCATCCAAATCGGAGGGATATTATTCCATATCATTTTTAGAGAAAGGACAATTATTTGTCGAAACACCGCGATTTATGAAGATACGGTACATCGCAATGTTATCGTTATTCAAATTGCATTCAATCTCTATTCTCATTAATTAACTCTTCATATCTTGTAAAATTCGTTTAATAATAAGCAATATTGTCATTTAACGTAAATTAGTGTATAAGCCAGCAGTATAATAATATATTGTAACATAACATACATAAATAAAGAACTCTAATCTAATCTAATCTCATCCATGATCCATCATTTCTACACTCTATGCTCTCTCTCTTCTCAATTCAACTGCATATGCTTTCTATTACTATGTTATATTTTCCAGTACGGTAGGCTATATAGTTTGAGTCTCTCCACTTACTACCTGCTCCACAGTTTCGAATAATAGTCCCTTCTTTTGTAATAGTGTAGGTCTGTCACCATTGTCCACTGGTCTACCCTCTCTTTCTCAACTCACTCCTTCTCAGTCGGAGTATTTCGCGCCCTTTTTGGTTGGCTTTGCCTTTTGGTTAGTTGTAGTGTTGTAGTCACTAAACTGTCACTAGTCAGTCGCAAGGGCCAGTTAGTTCAGTTCATCATGTATTGAATACAGATTACAGTTCATGTTTCCAGTGTTTTATCCGGGAATTTATTTGTTTTGAAGTCACTTGATCTTCTATTATCAATGTAAGTACACAATAATATTACTTTATTTATGGAAGTTTGAATCATAGACTGATAAAAGTATATCTACTATAGAGTAGCTTGGAGAAAATACACATTATTATTATATTTTATAGATCTAGCTTGCGTTCTGTCTTTTCTACCTATATTAGGTAGGTTCAGTTAATTCATTTTGGTTGACTAGTTGAATTCTACCTGACCTGATAGGCTGTAATGAGCTAGAGGACTGAACAAGCTTATATTTTTACCGGTCATCATACGATAGCCCACAAATTTGGGTTATATATTTAGTCTCTTATTTCAATCGGTATAAGAGTATCAGAGCCTATGATTTTTGTTAAATCTTCAGCATTCCAAATTTTTTCAAATCACTAGCTATTATTTTTTTCGTATTCAATCTTGAATTTAAACCCCTACTTCAAAAATATTATTTTTTGCCGTAACTATAAATTCCACTAAATGAAACAGAACTAAGCACTTAGAACAAAAATGATCTACATACATAATCTGCTTTCTAAGTTATTTGATAGAGTTTTTTGGAAATTGTAAAAAACAAAGGTTACATTATGAATTCATCAGATAGATATACTTGATCCCTTTGAGAATACTTTAATTTTGATATTATCATCCAACTAAAATATATTGTTTTTTCATTGTTCAAAGGAGACGTATGTCGCGTCATGCGCCGATACAGCTTTGAAGGGGCGCACAATCACGAGTATCATGGGGAAGCTGGTGACCCTTCGTTGCCATATACTTTTCGTGGAAAAGAGTTCAACGCAAGGACGACCATGAGATAGAGAAAAAACCATTCAAGGGCCTTCTCATAACTAAAGTTATGATTGGTAAGATTTCAGCAAATTTATCTTTTTGAAGTTTACTGTGTAGCTTGCTTCATATTTTTCAACGACGCTAATTTGGCAATATTAATATCAGCCAGACAAAATCCCACTTGAATAGAAAATACTACTTCACTGACTCAAAAACTTTATTTCGCCATTAAACATGACATCCACAAACACCGTGGTTGAGTGGTAGAGTGGACACTACTGTCCAAACTTCGCCACGACATTTAAATGAAGGAGTCATTCTATTCTATTTAATAAAAAAATGAGTCATTCCATCCAGGATCTGCAATATTGAATATCTAAGTTGATTTTTTCAATTTGGGAGGTGGTCATTATGATGCTGATCGTTACTCAGTATTGGAAATATTAATTGATTTGTAGTAAGCTACAAATCTGGGATTAACACTCCACATAGCCCCCATCCAGATAAATTAGCAAAAATAATATATTTTCAAAATTTACGCCAAAACCAAACACTCTGGTCCACAACTTACAACTCGACATGTGTATACATATATACATATGTATACATATGTATCGTTTGAAAAATATCAAGTAGCACATGAAATTAGTTTTATATATTCAAATGTATAAACTTGTAAGTTCATCATAAATAGAGTATTTTCTTCAAGTCTTTGGTCAACTATGATAATTTTTATAAACTTAAAAACTAGCATTACACATTGATATATCCTTAACAATCACAATAAATTGTAAACGCACTTGTGCTGGGCCACTATGTAGTGATGCTCAAGTCCTATTACTCTGAGCCATAAAAAACATGAATTGTTTGACATAATATAATAAAACTGCCCATAAATCCATTGAATCAGCGGCCCAAAGAGCCTTGTCCTAATGTTTTTTTTCATTCTATGACTATTATATAGTCTACTACACTGTATTATATACCATACCTTGAACTCTCTACGACTCTACCTATACTACTCTACATAGTATAGATATTCTGTTATTAGGTAGTAGAATAGTGAAACTGTACTATAATTGTTCTTTGATAATATTTGAATTGGCTCAAAATTATGTTCCATGATGATGAAGTCGAACCATTTTTTCTAAATGAGCTCTATCTTTCCAAATATAAGTAGAATTCTAAATGCTAAGTGTCGAATAAAGTTACTAAACATAACAGGAGGGGGCATATGCTTCATTGCACAAGGGTCGAAAATGTGCTAAATCTACCTGCCAAAGGGTATTGCAGTTGTATTGTTCTCGCTTGACCGTCCCATGTCCCCAATGAGATGAGTTTCACCCATTGATTTGATATTCTATTTTTTTGTTTTATTGATTTGAAACACAGAGCCGTCGTTAAAATATTCTAGTAGAATTCATCTAGAAGTGAAAAATTACATTTTTAGGAGAGCAACTGGAAGAATTGAATACCACGAGCTCTTATGACAATAACTTTGTATTCTAACAGATAAGTGAAGTAAACATGTTCTTTCCAAATTTAGATGACATTCTTCATAATAATTATTGATTGATTGATTGATTGATAATGTACATAACTGAGGTTCCAATTTTGTTTTCCTTTGAACTTGATCTGCTGTGGACCTACAGGTCAAATGCTTCCGTTTTGACTTATTTTTGTACCTGAAGTTATACAATAAAGATGACATTGAAATCAAGTTGATTCAATTTTTGTTCACAGACATGGAGAAAAGGAGAAGAAACAGTCGTCTGCTGAAGTCAATGAAGTCGAGACACTTGAAAATTTTAATTTGGAGCTCCAGCCATAAAATACAATTCGTCGCATTACTATGTTAATTATGAATGTTTAAGTAAAGGATTTATTCATCAATTTTGAAGTTATGTAATTTTTTCAAATCCAGCTGAATATACTATTTATTCTATAAAGGAGATTATATGTCAATGATTTTGAATCATTCTAAGAACTTATTCAATCATTTCTAAAGTGATTTAAAGTAGTTTATTAATCATAATTTTGCTCACTTAAAGCATTGTAAATCATTGTAGAGTGATTTGAGAGTAATTTAAAAGTGTTTTTAATCTACTTTGAAATGCTTTGAAGTGATTTAAAAAGTACATAAATCGATGATTCTAAATGATTTTTAAGAACTTATTTAATCATTTGAAAGTGATTTTCAAGTAGTTTATAAATCACAATTTTGCCCACTTAAAGCATTGTAAATCATTTTACAATCATTTAAAAGTAATTTAAAAGTGATTTGAATCTAGTTTGAAATGCTTTGAAGTGATTTAAAAAGTACATAAATCGATGATTCTAAATGATTTTTAAGAACTTATTTAATCATTTGAAAGTAATTTATAAATCACAATTTTGCCCACTTAAAGCATTGTAAATCATTGTACAATCATTTAAAAGTGATTTAAATCTACTTTGAAATGCTTTGAAGTGATTTGAAAAGTACATAAATCGATGATTCTAAATGATTCTGAAGAACTTATTCAATCATTTGAAAGTGATTTCAAATGATTTTCAAGTAGTTTATAAATCACAATTTTGCCCACTTAAAGCATTGTAAATCATTTTACAATCATTTAAAAGTAATTCAAAAGTGATTTGAATCTAGTTTGAAATGCTTTGAAGTGATTTAAAAAGTACATAAATCGATGATTCTAAATGATTTTTAAGAACTTATTTAATCATTTGAAAGTAATTTATAAATCACAATTTTGCCCACTTAAAGCATTGTAAATCATTGTACAATCATTTAAAAGTAATTTAAAAGTGATTTAAATCTACTTTGAAATGCTTTGAAGTGATTTGAAAAGTACATAAATCAATGATTCTAAATGATTCTGAAGAACTTATTCAATCATTTGAAAGTGATTTCAAATGATTTTCAAGTAGTTTATAAATCACAATTTTGCCCACTTAAAGCATTGTAAATCATTGTACAATCATTTAAAAGTGATTTAAATCTACTTTGAAATGCTTTGAAGTGATTTGAAAAGTACATAAATCGATGATTCTAAATGATTCTGAAGAACTTATTCAATCATTTGAAAGTGATTTCAAATGATTTTCAAGTAGTTTATAAATCACAATTTTGCCCACTTAAAGCATTGTAAATCATTGTACAATAATTTAAAAGTGCTTTAAAGTGATTTAAAATTACATTTCAAAGTACTTTAAACTGATTATTTTGCTGCTTGGGCAGTTAAAATACACTTGTTTGAATTAAGGAAATTATGATACTTAACATAGTTTGAAATTGAAAGTAAAATATGAAAAAAAATTATATGATTGCAGTATAAACATACAAATAATAATAATTTTCAGCTCAACGGCGCTTAAGGGATTCACTTCATTATTTTAATATTGTGTGGGGGGATAAAAATTAAAAACATAATAATATGGATGAATATGTGAAATAATATGCTGGCATTTTCAAAGGAGATATTCATCTATAAGGCGAATTTAGGAGAGCCTCCGAAGCCTCTGCCCCAATGTAGAGCAGCCACCTGCTCACTCTACGCCTGTATACGGCAACGCTACACCCCTCAATGTCAGAGATCTCAACTGGAATATTATGGTATCTACTAGAATTAATCAGGATTGTAAATAACCCGGCTTTTTTGCAACCGGCACTAAGTACCTGATTGAATGATTACAAAAGTTCAACAGCTGAGTCATAATTTTGACACAGTCCCACACACATGAACTCGCTCACTTCCATCATCAAAAGACGACGAAATAAATCAGCTGTTTTTCCAAGGATCAGATATCAGATTGAGATCAGATTCCGGTATCAGCTATATCCTTTGTAGAAGGCAGTGGCAAGGCAGAGAAACAGCAATGCTGTTTTCCTATCTTTCTCCACTACCATTATAACGTGAACCTCATTATAGAGAGGAATGTGTGCATCGGAAACGCCATTAAAGAGAAAAGGCCCAACCTCAAGAAATAGCGTGACTTTTATTCAGGTGCCAGGTAAAGCAAACACAAACTGTTCACTTATTCGCAACAAGATAATCTCGGTGACCGTATCTAGTCGTGGGCACGCTTCTGGAGAGAAACGAAAAAGATTGAGAGAGAGATAGAGATAGAGAGAGAGAGTGAGAGAGAGAATGATAGAGAGTGAGCGAGAGAGAGTGAAAAAGAAAGAGTGAGTGGGTGAGGATATTAATGGAGTTTAGATGTGGGTTGTTGTATATACGAACCAGAAGTGTGGGCTCCCAACCGAAGTTCCTAAAAGATAAGACTACTCGCTTACCGGGTCACAATCAGAGAGTATAGAAATATAAAGTATAGAACTATAGAAATAGAGGTCACTAGGATCAGAATCAACTAACCAAATAAAATAAATGAGTCACCACTCCCTATGAGGTCCAAGTTATAATGGCAGTGTTTGATTAGCAATGGTATTGCTAACCTTGTCTTTTATTCAACAAAGCGGATAGCGCTATTTCCTTCTCGCTTTGCTCTGTTCCCAGATCGTCTTTTAACAATGTACAATTGATAATTAATTAACAAAATATTTCATCTTAATTGTGTAAATTCATTATAAAATTATTGATAAATATAATTTCTTGGTAATAAAATAAAATTGATTATTTTAAACGAGAATGAACCGTTAATATTACATCAATAATCCTGTATCAGCTACCGTCTATAGAAGGCATTCATATCATAATTATACAGTTCAATAAATATTTTCTTAGTTTATATTATTTAAATTCATCTATAATTTTGCTTTATTGTAAGCTATTGTATATAAGTGTATAAGCCATTATATATTGTAATCTACATAAATAAAGTACTCAATCAATCAATCATATTCTGTTTCTTCTCCCCACTACTTCTTCATCTCTCTCCCCGTTTTCCATCCTTCATCTAACAAGCTATCATCATCTCTTCTGATCCTCTTCTCCACAACCCCTTCATATCTCTCTCCTCGTTTTCCTCCTTCCTCTGACAAGCTAATTCAAGATATTTTTAAAATGAGAAAATCCTCTCTCTTCATCACTCCTTGTTCCTCTTTTCCTAATACTCCCCTATCTCTTTCTCCTTCTTTCCTCATTCTTCTTCCTACTCTTTTCCTCCTCTTCCTTCATTTTTTGCACATGAAAATACTTAATTGTATGCTAAATAGGCTAATTTTGATTGATTTCAAACAAGAATAAACAGTTATCAGATATACCGGTATCAGCTATATCCTCTATGGAAGGCAGTGGCAAGGCAGAGGATCGGCCACGTTTTTCTCCTATCTTTCTCCACTACCATTATAACGTGAACCTCATTATAGAGAGGAATGTGTGCATCGGAAACGCCATTAAAGAGAAAAGGCCCAACCTCAAGAAATAGCGTGACTTTTATTCAGGTGCCAGGTAAAGCAAACACAAACTGTTCACTTATTCGCAACAAGATAATCTCGGTGACCGTATCTAGTCGTGGGCACGCTTCTGGAGAGAAACGAAAAAGATTGAGAGAGAGATAGAGATAGAGAGAGAGAGTGAGAGAGAGAATGATAGAGAGTGAGCGAGAGAGAGTGAAAAAGAAAGAGTGAGTGGGTGAGGATATTAATGGAGTTTAGATGTGGGTTGTTGTATATACGAACCAGAAGTGTGGGCTCCCAACCGAAGTTCCTAAAAGATAAGACTACTCGCTTACCGGGTCACAATCAGAGAGTATAGAAATATAAAGTATAGAACTATAGAAATAGAGGTCACTAGGATCAGAATCAACTAACCAAATAAAATAAATGAGTCACCACTCCCTATGAGGTCCAAGTTATAATGGCAGTGTTTGATTAGCAATGGTATTGCTAACCTTGTCTTTTATTCAACAAAGCGGATAGCGCTATTTCCTTCTCGCTTTGCTCTGTTGCCAGATCGTCTTTTAACAATGTACAATTGATAATTAATTAACAAAATATTTCATCTTAATTGTGTAAATTCATTATAAAATTATTGATAAATATAATTTCTTGGTTAATAAAATAAAATTGATTATTTTAAACGAGAATGAACCGTTAATATTACATCAATAATCCTGTATCAGCTACCGTCTATAGAAGGCATTCATATCATAATTATACAGTTCAATAAATATTTTCTTAGTTTATATTATTTAAATTCATCTATAATTTTGCTTTATTGTAAGCTATTGTATATAAGTGTATAAGCCATTATATATTGTAATCTACATAAATAAAGTACTCAATCAATCAATCATATTCTGTTTCTTCTCCCCACTACTTCTTCATCTCTCTCCCCGTTTTCCATCCTTCATCTAACAAGCTATCATCATCTCTTTCTGATCCTCTTTCTCCACAACCCCTTCATATCTCTCTCCTCGTTTTCCTCCTTCCTCTGACAAGCTAATTCAAGGTATTTTTAAAATGAGAAAATCCTCTCTCTTCATCACTCCTTGTTCCTCTTTTCCTACTACTCCCCTATGTCTTTCTCCTTCTTTCCTCATTCTTCTTCCTACTCTTTTTCTCCTCTTCCTTCATTTTTTGCACATGAAAATACTTAATTGTATGCTAAATAGGCTAATTTTGATTGATTTCAAACAAGAATAAACAGTTATTCAGATATACCGGTATCAGCTATATCCTCTATGGAAGGCAGTGGCAAGGCAGAGGATCGGCCACGTTTTTCTCCTATCTTTTTCCACTGCCATTAAAACGTGGACCATCTATATATTTATTTTTTTTACAATAGATGACTGACCGGTGTAGTGGAATATTTTTCCCCAATGAGATATATTCGCCCCAACCGGTCAAACCAGTTTTTTATTCCAGAACTGAGATATTAAAAATTGAGGATACTCCTTGTAGTATTTCTGTCCCAAATTTAGATTACATTTTGAGATAGGGTTATGATCCACAGCACCCAAGAAGATAGTAGCAGGGCACAGAACCTCGTTGTTCTCCACTGCCATTATAACATGGACCCCACTACAGTCCACTGCACCCGGCTCACCAGCTGACATTGAGCATAATTCACGCCGTGCGCCCAATTTTCTCTTCTGGCGACTTCAGACTCAGACGGACGTGAGCAGTTCATTAGGACGCAACGCAAATTAAAACCGAGTGAAAATGCTTTTGATTAAGGCAGCAGTCACACGCGAAACCAAATTACTAATCACGACTGCGGATCTGCCGCTGGCGACCAGAGAGAACGATCTATAAAAGTATATAAATTTATATATTGCGACCAAAGAGTATATAAAAGTATATAAATATATACTGTCTGCTTGCGGCTTAGGCCCGTGACCGCCCGGATAACATCAGTCGCCTGTGCACGAATTTAATGATCAGTTGAGATTCGCCAAAATGATTGTTGTGATGGATAACTAACCAGATCCCCAAAGATTATTGTCTTGTTGTAAGACTATTGTCTCACATAATTCTCGTTCAATCGAAAAATGAGGTGTCAATCAATTTGTAATTAAATTTATTATACTAGTAATTTTTTTGTGAAATCAACGGTTTTTTGGTCGTTCCAGAAATGAACGTTTGAACGGCTGTCATTTTGTTTTATGAATTTCGAAAATTGTCATAATCTTTGTGTAGCTCTGCCTAGGTTTCATGAATATTAGTGCAAAGTTTCACTTCCGTAGCTCAGTCACCATTCAGTAATAAATAAATAGTAAGTGTAAACTACAAAATTGCGGCTATGTGAGTAACTAAGGACTTACATACAGTTTAAAATTGATACTTAGATAATAATATATTATATTGAAAGAATGGAGAATGATAGATTGACGTACCGTACCAAGCGTTGCAATATTTTCCAGTAGGGAAAAGATACACAGAGCAACACAAGGAATAAGACCAACATTATCCCCCAGCATTGACTAAACTAGTAGTTCTGTGAACAGTAGACCTCGCGCTCAGTGAGTTACATTGACCTGTTGTTATGTTTTCTCAAAAATTAATAAATAATTTATCAATTAAAAATGCCTGGAAAAAATCCTAAATAAACAAAGAGCTTTCTGTCCTATATCGTACCGTGACGTGTCGTCCCGGAATGTGAGTGTGAGCGCTGTTATCAGGTCTGGCTGCAACTGTCTACAACGTTGATGGAAAGATACAATTTTCAAGATGTTCGATGTTTTTGAACGGGTAGTATTATAGTCAACTGTCTACTAACGTTAATGGGAAGATACATTTTCAAGATGTTCGATGTTTTTGAACGGGTAGTATTATAGTCCACTAGACAGCTGATTTATGATGAATAATTCTATAGTCTGATTTTTACGGTAATATTGGCGTATGAAGGAGGCTCCTTTTTCTTTTTATATTATCCTTGAAATGCAAAATTTCTAAAAACCTTGTATATACGTCGACGCGCAATTTAAAAAGGAACATACCTGTCAAATTTCATAAAAATCTATTAACGCGTTTCGCCGTAAATGCGCAACATAAAAACATGTAAACTTTCAAACATTTAAACATTAAGAGAAATGCTAAATCATCGACTTGAATCCTAAACCACACTTCGCTCGGTCAATAAATTTAGAAACTCCCCAATCTGCGCAGGATCACGATTCTTCAACCTTCTCCCACTACATCTTAAAACTATTGAGAGCGAACGATTGTTTGTCTCGGAATTAAAAAATATTTGATTGTAAGGCCATACTATACAGTCTCTGAATACACAGAGGAACATACCTATCAACATTTGTGGAGTTGGGTTATTAGTATCTCACAATATTAGATTATTAATATTTGACATTCCCCAGTCTATTGAATGCGGTGAAGACCCAAAAAAACTGAAAACTGAAACGGAAGCTTGGAGATACAAAAAAGAGGTGAATTGAAGGTGGAACAGGTATAATGCTTAATCCATAAATGGTAGATGATGATGATGATGATATTTAGATATGTCTCGTACCACGGAACAATTCCCTAGAATATTGGTAGGGAGGTCACAAATACCGTCTATAGTAGGGCGTTATGTGGGAGTCTACATAATTTTATAAATTAGTTGGACAGGTTTAGGGTGAACTCACCACTTGGTTGACAGCGATTAGCGTGTTGGCTTCTGTGCGCCGTAAGCCAGCGAATGAGCCACATTGTTGGAGTAGGATCCGTGGGAATCTGAGCCATGACCCGAGTCCCAACCGCTACTGGCTCCACCTGAGCTCCATCCTGAACTGCCTCCATGCGCGCTGTATTCCACCTGGTGGACTGGCATCTGCAAAATACAAAACATCAATTACATCAACACAACAATCTAAAGCTGCGTACACATATTCGCGCTTCCAACCAGCACCGAGCACGCTCCTCCCTCGTACCGCCCTCGTACCGCCTCGTACCACCATCGAACCACAGTCGCATCGCCCACGCACCCATCATGAATGTTATGGAAGATGTTAGATCTTCTCGCGTTCCCCGGTCGAACAACTGTTGCTCCCCGGTCGATCATCAATCGCTCTGCTGGAGTGACGTTCGGTTGCGGAGCAGAGCGAAAGTCTGTACGCACCTTAAGGACGCTATATTTTCACTTTCCTTGCCCTATTACAATATGTAAGGAAAGTATTACTTTCCGAAAAAAATTAAGGTACCCCAATTTCCAAATTTCTATACAGGTCCCCTGAGTCCAAAAAAGTGGTTTTTGGGTATTGGTCTGTATGTGTAAAGCTGCGTACACATATTCGCGCTTCCAACCCGCACCGAGCACGCTCCGCCCTCGTACGGCCCTCGTGCCGCCCTCGTACGGCCCTCGTGCCGCCCTCGTTCCTCCATCGAACCACAGTCGCTCCACCCACGCACCCATCATGAATGTTACGGAAGATGTTAGATCTTCTCGCGTTCCCCGGTCGAACCACTGTTGCTCCCCGGTCGATCATAAATCGCTCTGCTGGAGTGACGTTCGGTTGCGGAGCAGAGCGAAAGTCTGTACGCACCTTAGGTGCGTATACGCGCCGCGAACATTATCATTTCACTTTTAATCAACTGACTATATCTGTATTTTTACAGAAACGGTATAAGATATAGATATTAAAAGCTTGGCATCAGCTGATTAAAAGCGAATTGCTTATGTTCGCGGCGCGTAAATCTGTACGCACCTTTAGTGTGTGTGTGTGTGTGTATGAGTGTATGTGCGTCTGTGTACACGATATCTCATCTCCCAATTAACGGAATGACTTGAAATTTGGAACTTAAGGTCCTTACAATATAAGGATCCGACACGAACAATTTCGATCAAATGCAATTCAAGATGGCGGCTAAAATGGAGAAAATGTTGTCAAAAACAGGGGTTTTTCACGATTTTCTCGAAAACGGCTCCAACGATTATGATTAAATCTATACCTATAATAGTGATTGATAAGCTCTATCAACTGCCATAAGTCCCATATCTGTAAAAATTTCAGGAGCTCCTCCCCATCTATGCAAAGTTTGATTTTAGATTCCCAATTATCAGGCTTCAGATACAATTTGAACAAAAAATTTCGAGTGGAAAAGATTGAGCATGAAAATCTCTACAATTAATGTCTCGTAACATTTCCACCTAAAATTGAAAATAAGCTTGAAATTCGAGAAAATCTGATTATCCAATTGCAAACTGTTGATTCTATTAAATGATTCACTATGAAGAGATAGCAGACCTCGTGTGTTTCCAGCGTTATTGTGCTGTCACCAGCTGGCTCAGATCATTGTTTATAAGTAGACTTGAGATGCGCGTAAACACTAGCGTCGGGTGATCAATTTTCATAACGGCAAGAAAAGTTGTGTGAGTGCGCCACACCAGATTTTAATACGCTGTGGCTACAGTTACGGTAACCGTAGCTCGTATCGAGTTCCGGTAAACATTTGAGCATGCGCGGCTACCGCTATTTACATGTGCATTGTGGTGCTTGTGGTTTTTGGTCACATGGTTATGATTTCTAACTAACTAACTAACTTCATTATTAACTAACTTATTTCTAACTAACTTCATTGAAACGATAGGCTATCATAACCATGTCACCAAAAACCATCAACACCACAATGCACTTGTAAATAGCGGTAGCCGCGCCTGCGCAAATGTTTACCGGAACGCGAATGGAGTTACGGTTACCGTAACTGTAGCCACAGCGATTTTTATATTGAGCGTATGACATTTTTGTCAAACTTTTAAAATTTCACACTGAAGTGCATGTCAAGGGATGAAATGTACTGTATTGCCTGGAAACTGGCTACAGTGAGTCGTTAGCCTCGCCTAGGTAGGCACGTCTCTCACATTCAAATAGTTTATTATGATGTGGTGCACTGTCTGTTACCCATCTGCTACACTGTTACCCATCAGAAACATCTACCTTCAAATAACGAAAATATCTAAAGGCAATTATTATCAAACAAGAATCCCAATTAAATGCTGTAAATCACTCCGAATTCTTCTGCTACTGCAAATATTAACAACCGTTAATAAACTAGTAAACCGTTCGATGAAATTAGTGAGAACAATTTGGGAATTAGTGAGTACAATATTCTCAAATCATCACATTAATGGTATTCAAGGAAAGGTATTTCACCTGGTTAACTAGGTAGCAACTTTGTCTATTTTATCTGGTGACTAGATAGCAGATTTGTCTATTTTACCTGGTGACTAGATAGCAACTTTGTCTATTTTACCTGGTGACTAGATAGCAGATTTGTCTATTTTACCTGGTGACTGAATAGCAGATTTGTCTATTTTACCTGGTGACTAGATAGCAGATTTGTCTATTTTACCTGGTGACTAGATAGTAACTTTGTCTATTTTACCTGGTGACTAGATAGTAACTTTGTCTATTTTACCTGGTGACTAGATAGCAACTTTGTCTATTTTACCTGGTGACTAGATAGCAGATTTGTCTATTTTACCTGGTGACTAGATAGCAGATTTGTCTATTTTACCTGGTGACTAGATAGCAGATTTGTCTATTTTACCTGGTGACTAGATAGCAGATTTGTCTATTTTACCTGGTGACTAGATAGCAGATTTGTCTATTTTACCTGGTGACTAGATAGTAACTTTGTCTATTTTACCTGGTGACTAGATAGTAACTTTGTCTATTTTACCTGGTGACTAGATAGCAACTTTGTCTATTTTACCTGGTGACTAGATAGCAGATTTGTCTATTTTACCTGGTGACTAGATAGCAGATTTGTCTATTTTACCTGGTGACTAGATAGCAGATTTGTCTATTTTACCTGGTGACTAGATAGCAACTTCTTGATGGCGATGAACCCGGATATGGCGAGTGAGATGATGGAGGCGAGGATGGCCTTCTTGGCGATGAGGGCAACAATGAAATAGGTCAGCACCAGGAACACGGCCATCTTCATTTTCAGACCAATCAGGAGAAGAGGCAACAGCTTCTTCAGCTTCTTCTTCTTGCCACGACCTGTCCAACAAGAATACAATATTTAGTAATAAATTAATGTTTAGTTATAGTTATCCAATCGAGGATAGAGTTTAGTTTTTCCTTTTTGTGTAGTTGAGAAGTTGATATTGTGGTAATTATTCATATTGAATGAAAAAGACTGAGAAATTGTCAAAAAACACAGATTTATTGATACTTAGAAAGATCGGTTTCGGTTTATACACCATTGTCAATCTCTGATAAACTCCGTTTGAGTAATCTCCGTTTGAGATTAACCTCTGAAATCTCAGTTTATCAGAGATTGACAATGGTGTAATAACCGAAACCGGTTTCTAGTATCAATAAATCTGTGGTTTTTGACAATTTCTTATTCTTTTTCATTCAATAGAGTTTAGTAATTAATGTTTTAGCAATTGTGCGGTTTATGAAAGCTGGTAGGATATGTTTAGTATGTTTAATGTTTAGTATCCAATCGAAAATAGGGAGTTGAGTAATTAATGTTCAGTATCAGTTAGCTATTGTGTGGCTTATTAAAGCTGGCAAGATAAGGCTCAACTCACACTACCTCGACTCAAATGTTTTCTACTCATCTTCATACAGTCGAACCTCTCTATAAAGAACATCCACTTAACAAAATCCTCTACAGAACGAATTTTTACCTGGTCCCATGATATTTTAGAGTTCAGGCTGCTTATTTACCTGTATTTAACGAGTTTCGGACATCTCAACAACAAAGTTTTCTCTTGACTTCAACATACAAAATGTAGTGTGTATAGGAAGCAGACGGCGAGATCGTGGCAGTTTTCTTGACATGATAACCTCTCAATAACGAATACCTCTCTGCAGCGAATTTTTTCTCGGGATAATCGACTTCGTTATACAGAGGTTCGACTGTATTTCTTCTCTGTTCAGATTAAGTTGATTTTTCATTCGTTTTTGATAAATGTAGTGTTTGTATGCAATGGGTCTATTCTATAGTGAGGTCCACGTTATAATGGCTGTATTTGATTGGCAATGGTGTTGCTATCCTTGTCTATCATTCAACAAAGCGGATAGCACTATCTCTTTCTCGCTTTGCTCTGTTGCCAGATCGAGTTTTGAAAATGTAGAATTTATTTATTCATTTATATTTTTTACAAAGAAGCACTGATTGGGAGAGAGAAACTAAGGATACTCCTTTTCTATTTCTCTCCCAAATTTAGATAACATTTTAAAAGTCCAAAATAGGGTTATGATTTCACTTTACTGAAATTTAGTCCATTTTCACTTAAAAACAACGAAAACTAAGATTTTTAAATTTTTACGGTTGAAAACAGAATAAAAACAAAACTATCACACTCAAATCACCATTAATTTTTGAGTAATTTTACAAAACTTAGAGCCAGAAAAACACAACTCACTATTCAGCACAGCTGAATTTATAATTAATTAACAAAATATTCCATCTTAATTGTGTAAATTCATAATGAAATTATTGGAAAATATAATTTCTTGCTTAATAAAATATAATTGATTATTTTAAACGAGAATGAACAGTTAATATTACATCAATAAGCCTGTATCAGCTGTCGTCTATAGAAGGCATTGAGAAGACGAGGATCAGCAACGTTGATCTCCTATCTTTCTCCACTGCCATTATAACGTGGACCTCACTATAGAAAACAATCTGAGATAAGTCGGGAGAACTTTTACTTTGTATTTCCCATCCAAGTTGACGCGGATGAAAGAGAAAAATTCCGTTATCCGAAAGAATGATTAGTTGTTGATCAAGGTCCATGAACTGGACCAAACGTGTACTATAGCTAGATTCACTGCATAATGTCAGCATCGGTTGAACGGGGGAGTAATAATACTATACATGAGGATTACTGACAGATAAAAGTGGATCTCACGATTCCAAACAGTTGTCAGTATTTATTTAATGAAGATTATTGAAGCTATCCATAAGAACTGCTGTCAGTTTGAACTGAATCGACGTCGATAGCCCTTCATCTTTAAAGTCAGTATTGATTTAAAGGAGAGTATTGAAGCTATCCATAAGAACTGCTGTCACATTGAACTGAATTGACGACGACAGCCCTTCATCTTCATCTAAACAATCACTGCCCAATGTCCTCATAGTTTCACTAGAAAGCATATAAATTGAAAGCGACTACAATATAATGATCTAAACCTGTTCTTTCTAAGTGGGTCACATGATTTCCATGTAAGTCGGAGAGATAATAAAATGATCATCCCACCGGACTTAAAAATCGAAGATCACGGAGTCACGACCTTATATTTAAGGAGAGACTCTAACAGGAATTTCTAATGCGTATACGAGAGGCAATTCTAGGACAACGAGTTAACATACTTTGTGAGGCACTGCATCCGACCAGTCCTGAGGTAAAATTATTGTCTAAAATGAGAATAATCGAATTAATGAAGATTATGATTGGGGAAAGTATCACGTGTCTGACCAAGCTTTAGAAATTGTTAGCTATGTTTTTGAAAAATGTTATTTTTAATCTTACACTCCATGATCTATAATATAATTAATTAGCACCAACTTACTAAACACTAACTAATTAATAATACGCTCAAAAAACTAACAAAGCCTACTCTAGAACATGGTACGCCATAGTGGAGTGGGTCAATTTCCACACAGAAAAAACTAAACAAGTAGAGGACACATTATAAGAATTTTTTGTAACTAACTATTGTATGTAATATTGTAATTTATCTAATATTTTGTGTAATTGATGTTGTAGTTTTAGTTTTTGAGAAATGAACATTTATTTATTTATTTATAATACAATCAAAGATCACCTCTAAATACAGGAAATAATCGTCTTGAACATTTACGGGATTGGAAATACACGTGGATTTCATTTCATTCGAGATTTCTGCTCAAACTACTGTTTGCAAGGCCAATTCTTTTATAAAAATTTGTTGAAAGTGGATTCGCTTACAATTTTTGCTCATATTTTTTCTCTCTTTTTTCCTACCTTCTTCTCCAATACTTCCCTTTTCTTCTCCTCTTCACCCTTCATTCCTTACTTTTATACCCTCTACCTGCCTATTACATGGGAAACCATAGTTGGCTAGGTATTTTTCCTCCTTTCTTTCTTTTCAGCACACCCTACCATGAAGCCTGTTTTAGTATTTTATTAGAAATAATTTGTTTTTGATTGTGATTTTTTGTATTCTGATTTCTTTTGTGTAGATTGTGTTGAATTGAATGAAATTATTGATTGATTGATTGATCATCACGTCTGAACTACTGAACTGATGAATTTTGCTTACAGATTCTTAATTTACCGAGGATGAATATTGACCAGAATCATGGGAAGATAATATTCTTGTTGATGACCGTACTATATTATACGAACAATGAAGGAAATACCAACTTGTTTTGAATAACTCTTTGAACTGTGAAATATTCCACTTATCAAAAATTATTCTATCCAATGTTATCCATTTTGTTACCTATATT
Organism: Nilaparvata lugens; assembly: GCF_014356525.2. Taxonomy (NCBI): domain Eukaryota; kingdom Metazoa; phylum Arthropoda; class Insecta; order Hemiptera; family Delphacidae; genus Nilaparvata; species Nilaparvata lugens. Next base: position 98,216,080 of record NC_052504.1, read on the forward strand.
AATACGACCTATTTAATATTTTCAGCCTAACAAATTTGGATAATTCTCACGTTAAATGATTAAGGCCCGGTTGCACAAAAGCGTGTTAGATTTTAATCATGATTGAATTCCACGAGAACCAATCAGAGGAGGGTTTTCTCCTGATTGGTTCTCGTAGCATTTGATCAGGATTAAAAGTTAACAGACTTTTGTGCAACCTAGTGCTAGTATTTTTGGTTATATCTGAGTTTGACTTTGAGTTATATTCGGTGAAATGCTAGGATAATTTCGTGTTTATAATTTATCACCATGATAATATTTTTATCATAAAATGTATTATTAAACCATTAAAAAAATAATATAGAATGAATGAACTTGATTGAATCATTTTAGAAGCTGGCAAATTTGTTGTCATAAACTTTCCAGGACTTGTGAGTTCATCTAGATGGAATGAAATTGAAAGTGTTGAAGATACAGTGAACGCAGTTTTTTCTGCCGGTGATAAAAATTCAAAGACATAATCGGCTTCTTGTTTCCCAGTTTCAGCTGAACTGTATCTGGGATGCTCAACTGGTCTAAAGCGATAACCGGAAATTTGTGGCCAGTTTTTACGACCCTCTTTGGCGAGTTTATTGTGATCATTTAGCTGTTAAACGATATAATTGAGCTTTTTATTATTGTGACTTCAGCTACTGTATTTCCTTTTCGAACTTGGCTATTTCTAATTGAATTTGAAAAATGTTCTAGGCAATAAAATGGATTGTAAACGAGATTCTAAAGAATAACTGGTACCAAGTTATTCACTTTTCACACCATTATCAAGTAGTGTCAAGACAAAAATTGTTTTTCAATAAGTTTTAATATGAAGAGTGTAACAGCCGAAAACCATAGATTCTACATGAACTATGCAACAAAAAATTTCCTGTAAAATTCTCTTATATCGACCATAGATTTCGAGTTAAATATCAATTTTTCGATATTTTTGAAAAAACGTCAATAATAGAAAACTAACCATCAGTCAAAATCTAATTCTAAGAATATGGTTGAAAAGAGAAAGAAATTTCAAACAAGATTCATTTAATTTGTTCCTTGTTTGACGTTTTTAAACCTTCTATAAGTATTCAAACTGTTTGATATTCGGCTCTGAACTCGACGAATATACTTTATCAACTTTCTACATCTTGAAAATGAAATTAAAATGAAAAAATCTTTATTATTAGGCGGAGTTAGGACTTCTTCAGGTGGGTTCTGACTTTCGAAACACCGGAAAGCGTTTTTCAAACTCATAAATGCCATTTAGAGAAGTTGAGCTCTTGAAGCGGTCACCCTAACAACGGGAGGAGCAGGCGAATGAAGCTTAACTTATCGACCTGCGTGACATGGAAGCCAATCACTTCCCAGGATATAATATAATTTTAATGAATTGTGTCTTGTGTATACGGTAATTGAATAAATAGATGAATGAATAACAGCTCTGTTGAAAGGAATATCCTTCAATAGGAATATCACTTCCCAATTTCTGTTTAATATTATGAAAGTTCTTTTCATTAGCAGTGTATTAACCGGTGTTTGCTTTTTATTGTCTCTATTTGGGTTTGGGTGGCTCGTTGGAGTAAGTGATAACGCGCCGGTCTAATAGTCAATAGAACCCGAGTTCGAATCTCGACCGGGGCAAAAAGTTTTTGACCACAGCACAATCGCTTCGGCCATACGTTTCTCATTGATAAAACTGGCATAGGACTAGTTAAGGAAAATTCTATTGAAGTTTCATGAATGAAATCTAATTCAATCATCATCAAGTTACCTTGATTTTCCTTTCATCATATCCTATTTGCATTCCTTTTTAATACTATATGCTTCTCATTGAAAACTGGCATATGTTAGGAAATACAATTGAATTTTCATGGAAGAAATCCAGTTCAATCATTAACGGGTTGAAATCTCCATTAAGGCTGTGCAAAGGCTAAAAATAAACTTTCTACTCGTGATATTTTTTAAAGTTTTTCAATTTGTATATCATCAAGCTATCAAAATTGAAAAGTTTTCTCAGGAAAACATTTTTATCCCGATCATTACTTTTTGAGATATGAGCGCATGAAGTTTGAATTTTTGGGACAGAACATTCGGTAAGAGATAAATCCATGAGATTCAGAGGATAGATTCTTCATGGTATTGTTGATTTAGTAAAACAAAAATTTTCTGAAAATATCAATTTTTGAAAAAGTTATTCAATTTACCGAAAATAACTCAACTAAATGTTATTTTTGTAAATTGAATAACTATCTTAAAAATTGATATTTTCAGAAAATTTTTGTTTTACTAGATCAACAATACCATGAAGAATCTATCCTCTGAATCTCATGGATTTATCTCTTACCGAATTTGAAATGTTCTATCCCAAAAATTTAATCTTTCGGCGCTCATATCTCATAAAGTAACGATCAGAAAAAAAATGTTTTCCTGAGAAAACTTTTCCATTTTGATAGCTTGATGATATACAAATCGAAAACTTTGAAAAAAATCACGAGTGGAAAGTTTATTTTTAGCCTTTGCACAGACTTAGTCGGCAGTGTGTGAAAGTCTACATTCCTTTTTTAATACTATATGCTACTCATTGAAAACTGGCATATGTTGGGAAATACAATTGAATTTTTATGGAAAAAATCTAATTCAATAATTAACGGGTTACTTTTGTTTTGTTGACCATTATTGATAAGACCTCCCCTATAAGTGTAAGTGTAAAAGTGATAGCATCTCCATTGAAGTCGGCAGTGTGTGAAAGTCTGCATAGCTTTCCAGGTAATTAGATTTCTCCGCAGAGACTTAACACGGTTTATTTGTGTACTAAACACTATCAACATACTAGGTTTGGCATCTTGCACATTTATTTATTATACTGGCAATAAGATTTTACGACAAGTCCATGTGTATTGAGGGCGTGGCCTCCTTAACACTGCCAGAACCACCTTCCCTGGCCTATCCTAACATGGCAACAACTTTCCTACACTGCAATGCCTCCTGGGGTTCCTACTTTTGCCGGTTTCACTTCGACCTGGCAGCATGGATCTTATTCATGACGGTTTCACCATGTTATTTTATGTGCAAAGCTCCATTGCCAATGACCTCGATCTTGGAATGCATCGGGTTGACTTTCATAATTGAATAAATTAATGGACTCTCGTTTAAGGAGTGGTCTGGTCGCATCATAATAGCAATATTGATTGCAAACTCATCAATAACCGAAGTGGACCATCTGTTGGCATCAGATTGATGTATTGATCTTGATGATTGATGGATTGCCCAAGGCCGGTGCGAATCAGAGAAAAAGCCCAGTTAATAAATTGAAAATCCTGTGTAATAGATATACGGTATGCTCCAAGTAACACTTCATTCTCAAAGAATGAAAGTAACAACTGTAGAATGGAGAAAGGTGTTTCTAGACTGGAGTTTCTAGGAGTTTCAAGTAGATTTTCTAATGAATTAGGGTGGAAATTATATTGATATTAGGGTAGTTAATAGGTGCAAATGTCAAATATTTATCAAAGTTTATCCAATTAGAAAGTAACAACTGCAGAATCGAGAGTTTCAAGTGAGTTAGTGTAGAATGATATTGATATTAGAGAAGTTAATGGTTACTAATGTTGAATATTTATCCAAGTTAATGTGGAAATTGCATGGTTTTAATAAACGGGAGACTAACAGAAAGTAACAACTGCAGAATCGAGAGTTTCAAGTGAATTAGTGTAGAATAATATTGATATTAGAGAAGTTAATGAGTACAAAAATGTTGAATATTTATCCAAGTTAATGTGGAAATTGCATGGTCTTAATAAAAGGGAGACTAACAGAAAACATTGAGTTCTGAATAAAATTATTTGAGCTGTTCTTTCTAAATGTATAACTGGAATTATGATATATATTTATGTGGATCTAATATTCCTATACAGTGGACTGTATCATAGAGAAACAATAGCATAAGTAGATATCCCATGGTATAGGGCGTTTATGTCGCAACTTTTACTGTTATCTCAAGCTGATAGTCCACGTAGTTCTTCCCTGTGACGCTGGTAGTCTCTCATATTGTGCCGTTCATACACTCTTACCCGATCAAAACAATAAAAATCGACAATAATCGACAGTAATCGGCTTGAGATAACAGTAAAAGTTGCGACATAAACGCCCTATACCATGGGATATCTACTTACGCTATTTTTTCTCTATGACTGTGTCTAGTCTTGATGAATTCAATTTGAGCTGCTTTTTTATGAATGCTTCACAAGGGTAAAATTAAAAACTTGACATACTAAAAACTTGACTTACTGAAATATCGAATTGAAAATAGGCCTAAAACCATCCTCGGTAAGTTGAGAATCTATATGAAAAAGTTTCAAGTGAATCTCATTTAGGAACAGTCTCTGCCTTGCATCGACCTTGGGCGTGGTCACTCACGTGACTGCATATTATCACGATTTCAAGATCACGATCGATGGCCAGTTTACGTGTGAGTTTCTGAGGATATCGAACAGTTGATCTGATATATCGATATAATAATAACGATTGTAGATTGTACACATCTTAAAAATAGATAAACAAAACTGTGGCCAGTTCAACGTGTGAGTTTCTGATGATATCGAACAGTTGATCTGATATATCGATATAATAATATCGATTGTAGATTGTACACATCTTAAAAATAGATAAACAATCGATTATTGCATCAATTGCTACCAATATTTATCGATATCGTAAAAACTAAGTGCCGGTTGCACAACAGTCGGTTTAATTTTAACCGTGATTAACTCCACGAGAACCAATCAGAGAAGCCGTCTAATCAAAAACGCCTTCTCCGATTGGTTCTCGTTAAATTAATCACGGTTAAAATTTAACCGGCTGTTGTGCAACCGGGCCTATGACTTGTAATTATTAGTGCCGGTTGCACAGAAGCCGGTTAAATTCTAACCGTGATTAACTTCACAAGAACCAATCACAGAAGACTTTTTTAAAAAGACAAATGCCGAATCAAATAGATTAGTTTAGATAAATAGGATATATTTGAGCAGCTCAAATTGAATTCATCGAGAATCAATAACTCATAATTTCAGTTATACATTGAAAAAGAATAGCTCAAATAATTTTATTTAGAGCTCAATGTTCACTGTTAGTCTACCGTTTATTAAAACCATAGAGAAACGATAGCATAAGTGGATATCCCATGGTATAGGGCGTTTATGTCGCAACTTTTACTGTTATCCCAAGCCGATGGTTCATGTAGTTCTTTCCAATGCAGCTGTGTGACGCTGGTAGTCTCTCGAATTGTGCCGTTCATACACTCTCACCCCAACAAAAAAGTAAAAATTGACAATAATCGACAGTAATCGGCTTGAGATAACAGTAAAAGTTGCGACATAAATTCCCTGTACCATGGGATATCTACTTACGCTATTGTTTCTCTATGTTAAAACCATGCAATTTCCACATTAAGTTGGATAAATATTCCGCATTTGTCGGCATTGGTTCTCGTGGAATTAATCATGGTTAAAATTTAACTGGCTATGTGCAACCGGCACTAATAATTGCAATGTCAAATGCATCGATACAGCTTATAACTTCTTATTTATTATTCAGTGCTTCATCCTTTCAAATTCAAAATTTCTAGTCTCTTTATTTTGGACATAAATCGGACTTCCCCTTGAAAGTGCAAATATAACTATCTTTTGGAAAGTTTACTATTTATGAAATCGGGGAGTAGAACAGGCTAGATATGTCGCTCTTGCTCAGTCATACCTTTATTATGATTAGTAATTGTTCTGATGAATGAATTGATGGAATGAATAACATTTTTCAACAGAAATCTAAAGCATGTCAACAGGATGCCAACAGAAAGGATTCACTTGAAAATTCTTAACTACCAGCCTATAGGAAAAAGAGATATATAGGAAGACCTAGGAAAAGATGGCTATAAAATATAAAAGATGAATAACTGATTTAATGATTATTGTAATTTTAGATTGCCGACTGTAATAGATAGATATATATACAATTACACTGTTGTGAGTCGGAACAGGCAAGAGCCTAAACCTTGAATGAAGGAAGAAGAAGAAGAAGAAGAAGAATAACAAATTTCTTACTATTCAACGAATTTTTGCTTTGCGTTTCAGTATTTATAGATTTACACTCCATGATTTGGTGTGAGTAATTATTCCATTATTATTCCCACAGGAATTCAGCGCACTTTACTAGATAAACACTGGATGAGATTCGCACTTTCCGATCTAATAATCTTGATGTACATATTCCACTCTTTACAAGTTTATGGTTTATCATTTTAAATTCAACTTCTTACTTTGTATCTCTTCAATGGCAATAAGTCATACAATATTAGAGAACCCCCTATTACTCTATTCTGTTAACCAATGTTCATTTCATTCACTCAAGTATCTTGAGCAGTCGATGAATCACTGCTTGAAAAAGGGAACAAGTGAAAGAAAGTTGATTGAAAAAGATGATTAAACATATATATAATATTTGGACGATTTGTGACAAAATCAGGAAATTGAAGAAGTTTTGGGCAATAGCCTGTTTTTTCTTTTCCGACTATTGTATTGTTCGCTCTATCTAATAAATAAATAAATAAATAAATAAATAATTAATTGATTGAATATTTGGAAAAGTTATCCTAAAGCATGCAATTTAGTAGAACAATAATCATATACAAATTGACAAGATTAAGTCAAAAAATGATTTATGAGGTGGCAAAATTGATATAGCGAGGTCCGCGCTATAATGGCAGTGGAGAAAGATAGGAAAACAGAATTGCCGATTCTCTGCCTTTTTCTAGAAGATACCGTCATATCTAATGTGATATTACAATTGATTGAAAAAATCAATTATATTTTTTATTCATCAAGAAAAAATTTTTTCATTAATAAATATTCATAATTGAGTTTAAATATTTTTGTTAATCAATTATATTTCTACATTGTTAAAAAACGATCTGGCAACAGTGTGAAGCTAGAAAAGGATAGCACTATCTGCTTAGTCGAATGATTGACAAGGATAGAAACACCAATTTCAATCAAATACTACCATCACAATGTGGACCAAACTACAGAAGACAGCTTTATCTTCGAGGCTGAGTAGTAGAGAATACTTAAACGTCTTATAAACTCTGCCTGATAAATGAAGTATCAAGATAATGTATCTTATAAGCTGTTACAAAAACAGTGAATTGGGTTTCTCCGGCTCTAAATTTTGTAGAGTATTACACAATCATTTTTCAATTAATGGTGATTTTTTGTTGTTTTTTATGGAGTATTTCAACCGTCGAAATGTGAAATTCTGAGTTTATTTTGTTTTTGAGTGAAAATAGTTGAAATTTTATAAAAGTGAACCCTAAACCATAACCCTATTTTGGATTTTTAAGCTGCGTTTACACCAAAGTTATTAACAAAATGTTAGTTAGAGATTCTATTAGATTTAACGGAACTTGAGAAACACAATCATATGTTCATCATGTGTATGATAAGTTATGTTCAATCTAATAGAATCTATAAGGATCAAGTTATTAACATTTTGTTAATATTGGTGTGAACGCAGCTTAAAAGTCCAAAACAGGGTTATGGTTTAGGGTTCACTTTTATAAAATTTTAACTATTTTCACTCAAAAACAAAATAAACTCAGAATTTTACATTTTGATGGTTGAAATACTGGTTAAAACAAATTACACTAGAATCACTATTAATTGGAAAATGTTTGTGAAATCTACAAAATTAAGAGCCGGATAAACACAATTCACTGTTTTTGTAACAGCACCAAGTATCTTCATACTTCATTTATCAGGCAGAGTTTATAAGACGTTTAAGTATTCTCTACTACTCAGCCTTGAAGATAAATCTGTCATCTGTAGTGAGATCTACATTATAATGGTAGTATTTGATTAAAATTGGTGCTTCTATCCTTGTCAATCATTCGACAAAGCAGATAGTGCTATACTTTTCTAGCTTCACACTGTTGTCAGATAGATTTTTAACAATGTAGAAATATGATTGATTAAGAAAAATATAAAATCTCAATTATGAATATTTATTAATGAAAATTATTTTTTCTTGATGAATAAAAAATATAGTTGATTTTTTTCAATCAATTTGTAATATTACATTAGATATGACGGTAGCTTTCAAATGTTATCTAAATTTGAGAGAGAAATTGTACAGAGTTTTCTTTCACGGTCAGTTATTTCTTGTAAACATAATAGATAATAATAATAGTTTCAAGACAGATATTATTGGACAACACTCGACTCACCTTCCTCAACGAGCTCGGAAACGTTTTCCTTGACGGAATCTGGCAGACTCTGGTAGAGAGATCGAGCAGTTGTCGCCACATTCTGCACAACTGGAGCCAAGTTCCAGGACAGACTCCTCTCCTGGAAGAAATTAGCTGCCTTGTCCAGGACGTAAGACTCCAGAACATCGTCCTTCTTCTCGATACTGGGCGCTGAGAGGATGTTGCTTTCAGCCAAGGAGTCGGAGCTCAGGGACCTGGCGGCAGCGTCGGGGGCGGAGCTCTTAACAAACGACAATCCAGCGAACAGAGGCATCGAGTCCTGTTCGAAGAACGACCTCACGCTGCGGAACATCTCCAGCTGCACGCAGGATATCGAATCCTTTTCCAAACATCCCTTCATCTTGTCCTCGCCGAACCCGGTTGCTAACAGTAATAGAAAGATAAACACGCTATGCATTGTGACGGCTGGGTGAATACTACAAACTTGGAGCTAACGACTGCTGCGTTTCAAAAGTTGAAATGACTTAGCGTTGAGTGCGCCGTCTTAATTTAAAGTGTGCGCTGGCCCCTGGCCCCACCTCGCCGGCCCCCCGGTGGGAGAACCTGTTAAGGGGGGGAAACTTGTTGCCCTGCTAAGCTCTCTGCCAGCATGCGCCAACATGTGATGCGTGTCACTCTTCAAATTCCGTCGAAATTCTTCAATTTTCAACAAAATCAATACGCAAATTCTAGTAACTCTCCAGATACTGTTTTTGGTGAGATACAGTTATATTTATCCATTATAAAACACTAGGAGTGTTGCAAAGTGGGAACAAAATCAATACGCAAATTCTAATAACTCTCCAGATACTGTTTTTGGTGAGATACAGTTATATTTATCCATAATAAAATACTAGGAGTGTTGCAAAGTGGGAAATACGTCCACTGGAAATAAAGAGGAGGAATGTGGTCTTTTCCCAAGAAAGAAGAGAGGCTATATGGACAAATAAATAAATAAAAATAAATAAATAAAACAAAATAAATCTTATAGCACCCTTTATTCTTTAAAAAACTTTAAAATAGTTGAACAACTAGTTTCGGTTTACACCATCTTCAGGTTCTAAAATAAAACCTGTTACTATTATTTATTTTAAAACTTAAAGATGGTGTAAACCGAAACTAGTTGTTCAACTATTTTAAAGTTTTTTAAAGAATAAAGGGTGCTATGAGATTCATTTTGTCTTATTAATTTAAAAGCAGCACATTTTAATAAGTGTTTTGTAAATAAATAAATATATATCGGCCAGAATGCAAAAAAATTGGGAGAATCGAAGAAATAAGGATCTAGTACGGCATACAAAGTAAATACTTAGTGATATCCATATAAGGGAATTTTACGGATAATAATAAAACACTAGAATATTGCTAAAAATATCACTATCTTATTGAAACGTTACAAACATGTTCATAACTTTAAGTTACAAACAAGAGTTGATAACTCTTTTCCACATTTCAAATTTTATAAATTTATTGAAACTGTAATGACTTGAGTTTTGCATTTTCCTGATTAGAGGATTGGGAGAGTGAGCTTAACAACCAACATTAAGTTGGCTCTCCACTAAAATATTTTTGAAATCTCTCAACGCCATCGTTTTGAGCTCGTTTTGAGCTGATTTGAGCAAATCTTATTTCGTTTGAGCACCCACCGTTTTCGAGATATGACGTCTCGAAAATTGGAGAGCCAACTTAATGCTAGTTCTCCACTTTTCGAAATCGAAAAACTAAACACGCCATCGTTTTGAGCTCGTTGGTAGGTTAACACAATAAACTGCAGTGCGAGACACTTTTTAGATCTCAGAATATTCTTTCATTTTCAACAAAATCCATACGAATATTCAAAAAAATATCTTCTATATTTTAGATTTTACAAATTCATTGAAACTTTAATGATTTGAGTGTTGTATTGCCTTGATTGGAGATTAGGCCCAGTGAAGTTGGCACAGAGTCCCGTTGCTCTTATCTTAGAACAAGATAAGATATCTATCTATCTTATCTTATATTGAGCTCTCACTTATCTTATCTTAGAACAAAGTCCATACGGATATTAAAACAGTTCTCTTCTACAGTACAATTTTATAAACATTGTAATGATTTATGTGCTGATTCCTTTCATTAGAATAGAGGAAAGTGTAGCTAACACAATAACCTGCAGTGCGAGACGCTCTTGAAATCTCAGAATATTATTCTATTTTCAACAAAATCCATTCGGAAATTCAAACAGTACTTTTCTACAGTTCAAATTTTACAAATTTCATTAAAAATGTGATTAGTACATTTACTGAAGACAATAATAACTCTGTATCAACTAAAGAGTTGTATCCCTTTGATTAGAGGATACACGGAAAGTGAAGCTAGTACAAGGCGTGATAATCTTCAAATTTCAGAGTATTCTGACAATCTCTTGATAGCAGCGCTCATTTTATACGAAGCCATAGCGGCCAGTCAGTCTACAGATGGAAATAACTGAGATATTGCAATAAATGTTCAAATGCTAATGAATTAATTATTATTAAACGAAAATCCAAATTAAATGCTGCAATTCACCCCGAAGACTTCTGCTACTGCAAATATTGACAACAGGGTAAACAGCTAGATGGAAATTGGATGAGCGCTACTATTCAAAGATTATTATTTTGTCAGCCCGGGAAATTAATTTTCAGTATGGTGTAAGGGTAAGCATTCCTGACAGGCACTCAGAGTATTTTGCAATTTTTAACAAGATTCAAACAGTTTTCTTCTACAGTTCAAATTTTACAAATTGTACAAACATTCTGATGATCTCGAACAGTTTAGGAATTGAAACTGTTCTCTTTCACAGTTCAAAAGTTTGAAATTTTCACAATTTTCATCGAAACTGTGATGATTCAGGTGTTGAATTTCCTTGAAACGGGAATTTGAGTTAACAACATAACCTGTTATTACACAAAAATTATCAAACTCTACTAAATTGGGAGCGTAAACATCGAGATTCAGAATATTTTATAGGAAAATGTGGATGAAGCCCCACGATTGGTCTATAGTTGTTGACCAATCAAGGTTGAGCTCTGTCATTGGTCGAGACATGCCTACTGTTTTCCCAATATCTACATGTGAACCGTCGATAAAAAACAAATAATAGAGAAATATTATGTGACTAACATAAACAAATAGAAGAGGTGAGAGAGAATGGGAGAATAGACAATTGTAGGCTACATTGGTATTTCTTAATTTGCTGTTATACGGTTTCCATGTCCATATAAGGAAGAATGTAGGCGTTTCTTGTCTCGGCCAATGACATGACAGCACAACAGCCTTGATTGGTCAACTACTGACGGCCAATCATAGGGCTTCATCCATACTCTAATACATTCTGCTGCACAATGTTTACGATTTTTACTGTTTTGACCAGGTAAGAGTGTATGAACGGCACAATTTGAGAGACTACCAGCGTCATAAAGTTTCACAGGAAAGAACTACGTGGACTATCGGTTTGAGATAACAGTAAAAGTTGCGACATAAACGCTCTATACCATGGGATATCTACTTATGCTATTGTTTCTCTATTATAGAACATTTCTGTATGAATGTTATTATAATTTCTTCTTTCGTAATAAATTTGTTATGCTTTTGTACTCCAGAGCGAAGCTCGGTCCCCGATATTGTTGGATTAATAAAGTATGTAATAAAATTGGAAGCTATATTTCATACTATGATTACACAAATTTGTTGAATGAATATCTTTCACCCCGTAATGCTTATGCTGGGAGGTTCCTTTCACTTGGACCCTTGTGCCACTGAGGACAGAACACAGAAAATTATTACTTTTTTTCTATTCTTGTGATCTTTTTCCGATCAAGACGGCAGAATTAGTAAGACAAGCAAGCTCATATGAGCTCAGTAGGATAAGCCCACCTTGTGTGGGATTGTAAACCTTGTGGTTATATTTTTACTAACATAAGAAATATTTTCAAAACCCACTCCAAAATCAAAAACTCTGGTCCACAACTTACATTTATATGTATCGTTTGAAAATATGGATTAGGCCTAGCACTAAGAAAATCAGTTTTATATCTACCATAGATGATTTAGCCTAATCTCCTTAAATAACCCGCCTTGTGTGAGATCGTAAACATTGTGGTTACTTAAATCTACCATAGGCGATGTAGCCCTATTGCTCTAAACAATAGAAGCATATATTTTATGTTTTTGGTAGGTACAACAGATTCTAGTTGCTCAAAATTCGATACCTTCGGAATTTCTCAAGATCCCAGAAACGTGCTGCGGTTCTGCATCATAATATGAAGATGACCCTAACAAGAAACCTGAGAGCATCAATCTTTATTTATACCTGATAGCATATTAGAACTAATATCGAACCTTAAAAGTTAGTGACCACATAGTCAACAGTATCACGTTGTCATGTGTTAACCTATTAAGGTAGGGTGAGGTGATGAAGGACCTGGGAAATAAGGATACGATTGATTATGTTGGTTACCTGGGTTAGAAAAATTCTATAAAGGTTCCAGGTTTTTCCCACTTGGACTACAGACCTATCAAATTTCTCTGATATATCGCTCTGAGATTAGAAGTTCTACTGTAGAATTTGATATTATTGTTAAAGTTAATTAAGAGTAATATAATAATTGTTATTGTAAATCTATTTCGATTGAATAGTGAAATTCACATCTTGTGTCATCTCACATGGCATACCTTCTTTAACTTCCGGCAGTCGCGCTGTTGTAAAAAGTGCAACACTGTTCAGTTTTTTTGCTGCACAAAACTATGAATTGGTTGATGTCAGTGAATGAGTCACCCATGTATTCCAAAACTTTCTCCCCCCATCACTCCACTGAGTTGCAGTATCAACCGAGCAATGGTTCAGTATTTAGGTGCCATTTAGTCGCGACAGTGCATAAGTCGCACTGTGCATAAGATAGGGAAAGACTGTATACGGGGACTGTAAACGAACCAATAACACAGAATTGATGGCTTTGCTTGATGTTTCTTATTGGGCTATGAAATGGGTGATCATCCAAATGTTCATTGGCGTAAAATAATATAAGAAGATGGAGAAAGTAATTATACAATTGATTTATATGTTTTGACAGAGTAAAAGTAAATTCGTATGGCTTTTGTTGGTGGGGAGTCCCTTGCGGGAAGATCCCACCGCCTGAATATATAATTTAAGCCGACAATGGGCCCTACAACTGTCATACTTCAGCCGGGACCGACAGTTTAACGTGCCCATCCGATAACACGGGAGTGATCTGGTTAAAAAAACGTTTGGTATTGAGAGGGTTTGAACCCGGGATCTCTATGCTGCTACGCAGGCACTCTATCCACTAGACCACGGATCACTCCCGTTTTGACAGAGTAAATAGCACTTGGATAATTGGATGTTGTAAAAAATACAACACGCGACTGCTTGTGTGATTGAGTAGGGCGCGACTATACCGGAAGGTTTACGGTCACTAATCTCAATCATTGAAATTACACACGAATAAATAGTGTATTTTCAACATCAAGTGCCGGTTAAATTTCAATTGTGATTGATTCCACGAGAACCAATCAGAGAAGCCTTCCATACGGAAAAGCCTTCTACGATTGGTTCTCGTAGAATTATTCACGATGAAAATTTAACCGGCTTTTGTCCAACCAGGCCTAACAGTATCTTTTGAATGCATGAGTGGATGATCTCATTTGAAAATTGATTCAAATCAAAGCTAACCAATCTTCACTAGTTGTAAATGAGTTTACAAAACTCAAAACTATTCCAGTATGTGAGTAAATAAATCGTTCACTACTTCAAATACTGTGAATGAGTGCATGTGCAAATTTGAATGAGAAAATAGAGTTACTGCATCACAGTTCAAAATGAATCAAGAAATTGAATGAAAAAGACTAAGAAATTGTCAAAAAACCACTGATTTAATGATAATTAGAAAGACCGGTTTCGGTTATTACACCATTGTCAATCTCTGATAAACTAAAACTAAATACAAGAGCAGCAGAATTTATACTAGTAGGCGAGTACTGCTATTGGTCGAGGGCATGAACGCCTGCCATTGGCCTAGCTAGACAGTCTCCTCCCCCTCAACGGTGTGACAAAATGGCGGCTTAAGCAACAGAATCGCCATGATAATAAAATTTACTTTTAGTACAAAATAAGAACCAAGAAAACAAGTGTGAAAGATAATAAAACACATATGTAAATGGAAAAACTATTTTATGCTTACAATTTTATGATAAAACTAAATTCGTAGTGTTGTACTGGTTGAAATGAATCTAGTCATTTAGACTATACTGGGAATTTTCCTTAATTACTCTTGTTATTTCTAACACCGTTGAGGGGGAGGAGACTGTCTAGCTAGGCCAATGGCAGGCGTTCATGCCCTCGACCAATAGCAGTACTCGCCTACTAGTATAAATTCTGCTGCTCTTGAATTTAGTTTTAGTTTATCAGAGATTGACAATGGTGTAATAACCGAAACCGGTCTTTCTAATTATCAATAAATCAGTGGTTTTTTGACAATTTCTTAGTCTTTTTCATTCAATATTAATAATTACCACAATATCAACTTCTCAACTACACAAAAAGTGAATAAAGAAATCATCATCTTTGATTCAAATCATTTGATCAAGAACTCCTATGTGTATTTTTATCATTTAGAGTTCATTGATTAAAGAAAGTGAATTAAGACACAAAATAATTGATAAAATATAAATTGTAAGCTATCTTCAATCTTATTTATATACAAATGAACATTTGTATTGACATACAACTTATAAGCTGTTGTATTCCAGTTTCAATATCCTACACAGAAATTACTTACCGGTAAAATATCGACCACTTCAGAATCATCAACTAAATTTCATTCATAACTTCGCTGTAGTCTAGACAATATGTTTCTATGTAAATATTCGAAAAAACACTCACTTTTTGATGAGAAATGAGAAGAGAAACTTTCAAATATTTACATGGAAAAATAGTGTTAGACTACAACAAATATAATTATCATTCATTACTGTTTTTATACATTCTACATTGCTTGACAACTTACTGTTTTATCTCATTTTCCCATTTGTAGGTTGGATTTCTCCTTAAAGATTCAAGTTGAATTAAAAAGTCAAACTATTCCTCAAAACATGGACGAAGTTTCGTCATGGAAGAGAAATACATCAACTTCAATTGATTCCTTCCCTCTGACCCATGTGAGAATAACATTTTCTTGTAGATTTGAATAAATCTAGGTAAATTTTGTCAAGATACCGACTACCTAAAGTTCGAAAAAACTCGCTTATCACGCTTATTAATAGATTTCTTGTACCACTTGGAAAATAGAAGTAAAGTAACGGAATGAACAAGGTGTGTGCCCGAGAGAGAGGGACGATATGGGAGTGTGTTTGAGAGAGAGTGATAAGTATTAGTGAGAGAAGAGTGTGAGTGTGTGAGAGAGTGAGAGAGAAGAGTGTGAGTGTGTAAGAGAGTGAGAGAGAAGAGTGTGAGTGTGTGAGAGAGTGAGAGAGAAGAGTGTGAGTGTGTGAGAGAATGAACCAAAGAGAGAGCAAAATAATGAGTATGTAAGAGAGTGAGAGAGTATGTGTGAGTGTGTTTGAGAGAGAGTGAGAGAGCAAGTTAATGAGCATGAGTAGTCAAGTTGTAGGTCAACAGACTCACTACTTACGACCCACCGTGTTTTGATCCTGTAAGGTCGAGGTCGTTCTAAACATCCAAACACCGGCCGACGCCTTTGACCGACTAATCCCAAACAATCCATCGAAAATAAAAGTTGCTTCCTTCGATCAGAAACAAACTCCAAGTAATTCAACATGTGTTTCATTGAAAACTGTTTCAATATGTTGTGTTTCATTGAAAAGTATTTGAAAAATTCTCATAGCTCATCAATGGTCTATAATATTATAAATAAAAGGAAAGAATCTTTATTATATTAAAGCTGCAGATGACAATAAATTCACAGCCAATACGGCTTATTGTCTCGGTAACCCCACCTCAAAATCATTTGTACACAGTAAAATAAAATAAAGCCAAAGTATCTAGTTATGGGAAGTTTAAGCTCCAACACAATTTTAGTAGATTACGCAGAATTTGAAATTTTCCTGCGTTACAAAAAATTGAATAAACTTGACAGAAAACGAGATAGAAATTGATAATAAAATTTATTAGAGAACAAGATAGAAATTTATATTAAAATTTATTTATAAGCCATTTAATGGCTTATACACGTACGAGATAGGGAATTCACGAATGACACATCATCACGTCTGAACTACTGGACTGATTCATTAACTTGGAATAATTTTGCATATTGAATCTTAATTAACTGAGGATGGTTATGGGCCTATTTTCAATTATTCAAAATCTCAGTAGGTCAGTGTTAGAATAATTTTAATAACTATTGTCAAAACCACTAATTTTAACAAACAATTTGAGATAGTATATTATTACAGAATACTTTATTGAATTCTAGAAGCATAAAATGATTCCGTTTATCCACCATGTTCCGTGATAAACGCTGTACTAGGAGGTTTGAGGTTAGATTCTATTATACTCTGAAAATTGAATTTGAATAGTTTATAATATCTCATTTGTATTTCATTCATCCAAATAAAATGATAGTATCTTATTGCAAAAACTTTATTCAATTCTAGAAGCATTAACTGATTCCGTTTCATAAACTATTTTGTAAACACGTTCAAATCAAATCAGAATCAGCTGACTTCAAGGTTATTTTAAGGCCCTAGGGCCCTAAAAATTTTACCGGCCTGGTCAGAAAACAATCACTTTCGGCCTCCATATGAGGCACGTAAACCAGCTCATTACATCCAAGTGGGGCGAAAAAAAATGTTTGTACCTTCTGCCCTCGGCGCTAAGCTCCTTACTTTAGAGCGGGCGACGGGAGAATGGCTCGAAGCGAGGAGAAATTTTTAATGTATATACCTTATACTCTACCTACCAATAATTGAATACTGTATATGCAATTTTAACAGCTCTGTTTCTTGAATAGTGCGTGCTGACCGTTTTTTTAACGTAATTTTGATAATCCGGGATAATTTGATAATCCGGATGGGGTCCAGTCCCAATTAATCCTGATTATTAACGTTCTACTGTACATAATACATGCATCTAGCCCATACAATTTTATTAAACAGGTTCGACAGTTGCACCAACTTTGGAAAAGGAAACCCTCGGAAATAACTATAGTCAACCGCACGAAAATAGTCCGATAGAAATGGGAACTGATGAGAGTAAAACGATGTCAAATAAGAGTTGATCAACGTTGTGGAAATTTTGTATTTTCGTGTTTACTGAGTTATAAGAGTATATTCTTCCATTCTTTCTTATATTATCCATTTGGTTTTGACATTTAGCCTACTAAGGCCCGTATGCAGATACTACGGAGAAATGTCAGCTGTTCCTTTAACCCCGTATGAAGCACATTATGATGAATGCAACCATATCTACAAGTAAACGTGGTTTAGAGTTAAACGTACTGTTAGCATATGGCTCAAAGTTCTTTTCATTGGTTTTTGACTAAGGCTCTCGTGACCATGTTTGGGATAGTTGGGTGTGCCTTGTCTTAGCCAATGACAGTTGAGCTCAACCTTCATTGGTCAACAGCTAATGACCAACTGTGGAGCTCCACCGAAAATATATATTCTGCTGTTCGATTTTTAAGCTCTCAGTTCACTAGAAATTGCTAATGGTGTAACAACCAAAAAAATATATTTAATCTCAAATTGTTTTAGTGCAGGTTTCCATGCTCGGGATTCTAGACTAAGTTCTAAACAGCTGGAGTCAGAAAATTGGCTTTCCACAAAGACCTTAAAGATGCACAGACTCACTTGCAGCGCTAGTGTCGTACTTGAAATTGAAATCCGCCATTGAGGGGGCAACCCATAAGATTATTACATACCAATGCCACCAATGCCTTTGTGATCTATAGTATTACAAATATATAATATATAATATATAATATCTCGTGCTAAAATACCCCAATGGCGGCCTTCAATTTCAAGTAAGAGCTATCATTGGGAAGGCATAGGCATTGTGGGTCTATATCTCTGGGTCTTTGGCTTTTCAAAACCGGACGTAGTCGCAGTAAATGGTCACAGCAAAAAAACTCTTTATTATCATATTATTTCTATAATTGAAAAAGTTTTTCATTGACAAAATGACACATTCCTAGATAATTGAAAATAGCGGGAGCTTTACACTATTTTATTTTGTATTCAAAATTCTAGTTTTTCGAAATTTATTTTGAACGTGGACTGCGACTTCGCCCCGTTTCGGAAAGCCAATTTTCTGACTCCAGCTGTTCAAAGTCTAGAACTTGGCTAAATCCCGAGCTCGGAAACCGCCCCTTAATATCAATAAATGCCGATTTCACCCTAAACGCTTCTTTGATACCCTTGAAAATTTTCCAAAGTATGAGATGAATTGAAAAAATCACTCTACCAACTACCGGTACCGTAGACGCCTCTCCTGATTTCGAATTATCTAGTTCTCACATGAAACAAGTACAGTGGGCTAGTTCAGTAGTAGATAATTGGAATGTTCTGCTAGGTAACAGAACGTACAAAGCTCAACCAATTTGCAACAGTGTAGCTCATTAAATTAGATGAGAATGTGAACTTACATGGCTGACAATGAATTCCGCTTCGCTGTGTCCTGAAAAGAATAGTGATTTCAGTTCTGTCTGGAGAAGGCTACTTTTCTCTCACTATGCTCAAAGTTTGCTGGAGCATACATGTTTGTAGCCGCATTCATATTTCAAATCAGAGAAGTACCTAATTTTTTATCTTTGAAAATGAAAATGAACTTTATTCTGCCTTTGACTAAAACAAGAATAGTATTTTCTGTTCTGTCTGGAGAAGGCTACTTTTCTCTTACTATGCTCAAAGTTTGCTGGAGCATACATGTTTGTAGCCGCATTCAGATTTCAAATCAGAGAAGTACCTAATTTTTTTACCTTTGAAAATGAAAATGAACTTTATTCTGTTTTTGAGTAAAACAAGAATAGTGTTTTTTGTTCTGTCTGAAGAAGGCTACTTTTCTCTCTCTATGCTCTATAAAATTGCTGCTAGTATAATTCTGAAACTATTATTGTATTTAAATGTAGTTTTACTCAAAGGCAGAATAAAGTTCATTTTCATTTTTATTTTCATTTTCATTTTCATTTTCATTTTCATTTTCATTTTCATTTTCATTTTCATTTTCATTTTCATTTTCAATTTTATTTTCATTTTCATTTTCATTTTCATTTTCATTTTCATTTTCATTTTCATTTTCATTTTCATTTTCATTTTCATTTTCATTTTCATTTTCATTTTCATTTTCATTTTCATTTTCATTTTCATTTTCATTTTCATTTTCATTTTCATTTTCATTTTCATTTTCATTTTCATTTTCATTTTCATTTTCATTTTCATTTTCATTTGCGTTAACATTAGTCATGTTCACTACAGTGATGTCCTCGTTATAATGGCAGTGTTTGATGACCAATGGTATTGCTATCTTTGTCTATCATTCAACAAAGCTGGTAACCTTATCTCTTTCTCGCCTTGCTCTGTTGCCAGATCATCTTCCAACAACGTAGGATTGATAATTAATTAACAAATACTTCATATTAATTATGTAATTACTGAATAATATAATTTCTTGCTTAATAAAATAATATAATTGATTATTTCAAACAAGAATGAACAGTTGATATTACATAAATAAAACTGTATCAGCTACCGTCTATACAAGGCATTGACAAGACAGAGGATCGGCAACGTGTTTCTATGAAAACTTGAATACAATCATTTTATTGACGAAACATAGCCTAATTGATCATTTTTAACAAGAATAAACAGTTAATATTTCATCAGATATAATATATTGATATCAGCCGTATTCTCTAGAAGGAAGTGACAATTGATTGATCAATAGTATTACTTCAAATAATTCTCGTCAAGGTAGACAATCGGCAACACTGATTTTCTATCTTTCTCCACTGCCATTATAACGTGGATCTCCCTATATAGTATGGCCTATTTAATATAATAAATTATATTGTATGAAAATAGCTTCGGATTGAAAACTAAATGTGTACCAAATTAACATTGGTGTACTGGACCTGTTTTTATAGACGTTCGTTCAACTGGGTGACCAGGAATATAGAGGATTAGCCGTCAGGCTCGCTTCGCTCGCCATATCCGTCTAGCCAGGGGGCTCCGCCCACTGGACCCCCGACTGGAACGTTCAAAAATGAGATTAGCGGGCTCGCTTAGCTCGCCTGCATTTTTCATTTGAGCATGCTTCATTCCATCAGAAAGTCACAGCTGAGAAAGTGCAAAAAACGCAGATTTTGGGCGTATTTTTGGCGTTATTTCAAATTCCTTCTAACACAACATTATTACACCCTAGCTGAGCTTCTGTACTAAATTTGAACATTTTCTGGTCATTTGTTCTCGATAAAGCTGAGAAAACGCTAAAAAAACGCAGAATTTGGACGTGTCTTTGGGAATTTTTCCAAATCCGTTCTTAGTGCGCCCCTAAAGGGCCAACTGAACATGCCTACCAAATTTGAACGTTTTTGGTCCGGTAGATTTTCAGTTCTGCGAGTGAGTGAGTCAGTCAGTGAGTGAGTGCCATTTCGCTTTTATATATTATATTATATAGATTTTCGGGAATAATAACATCGCATCCAAAATACCGAAATCTCTTTTCTAAGAACTGTGTTCTCTCCTGTGCCTCACAGTCGTGTTCCTCTGTATAACCTTTTCACGACTCCTTTTCTCTACATTACTATGATATTCGATCTCTCTCTGTCTCTCTCTCCCTCACCCTTTCTCTCTCTGATGCACTGTGACATCTGCAGTAACTTTTAAGAAAAGCGTGGCCATTAGAGCAGTGTTTACTTTCTCTGCTATTAATGGATAATTTTATCTACAGCAAGCCCCTCTGTCAGACTGTGAAAAAGCTACGAAAAAAAATATCACGGGCACAAACCTGATCATTTCCATAAATAAAAATTGAAATCTAAGTACCCTTTTTTGATTGACCGAGCGAAGTGGGGTGAGGTCAAAGATTCAAGTCGACGGTTTGGCATTTCTCTTAATGTTTAAATGTTTATATGTTGCGCATTTACGGCGAAACGCGGTTATAGATTTTCATGAAATTTGACAGGTATATGTTCCTTTTCAAATCGCGCGTCGACGTATATACAAGGTTTTTTGAAATTTTGCAATTCAAGGATAATATTATAAAAGGTAAAAGGAGCTTCCTTCATACGCCAATGTTAGAGTAAAAATCAGACTATAGAATTATTCATCATAAATCATGTTTAGTGGACTATAATACTACCCGTTCAAGAATATTGAACATCTTGAAAATGTATCTTTCCATCAACTTTAGTAGACAGTTGACTATAATACTACCCGTTCAAGAACATTGAACATCTTGAAAATGTATCTTTCCATCAACGTTGTAGACAGTTGCAGCCAGACCTGATAACAGCGCTCACACTCATATACCGGGACGACACGTCACGGTACGATAGGACAGAAAGCTCTATGTTTATTTAGGATTTTTTCCAGACATTTTAAATTGATAAATGATTTATTAATTTTTGAGAAAACATAACAACAGATCAATGTAACTTACTGAGCGCGAGGTCTACTGTTCAAAGAACTACTACACCTTTTCCAATTGTATTTGGGAAAGTATCAAGTTAATTCGAGTAAGTATCAATTGTATTTGAGAATAGTCACTTGTAATTGAGAGAATGTCAGTCAGATGTAGATGAGAATAGTCAATTGTATTTGGGAAGTCAACACATGTAATTGAGAGTGATGAATTGTATTTGAGAAATCGTCAAATGTAATGAGAAGATATCAATTATTGAAAATTTTCCAATTGTCATGTCGTGACTCTTTTGTAGCCTACAGTACAGGTTTGATTTGAGCAGGAAAGGATACTTTACTACATACACCGTATTCTGATTACTTCCATAGGCAATGGGGGCAAATTAATATTTTCAATGGTCAAAGTATTTTTCCCTACTGTTTACAAATGATTAATGAGCTTCATTTCTATGTATGTATTGGCAACGCAATTTTTGTCTCCAAACATTTTGTAAAATAATGCACTTTATGAAGATCAAATTATCTATGTTTACGGCGAAATTGAACATTATCATGAATAAATTGAATCTCTTGATCAAACAATTCGGCAACTCTTCAATGGATTTTGGGACTTGAAAATCATTTTTTTAACTAAACGTTTTATTGGAATATTAAATATATTATCATATTATTTTATATGAGTACAGTTATGAAAAATATTTTTAATGGTTCTTTTTAAATCATTTCCCAATTACAACTAACAACTTTTTGATTTCAAATCGTATGTTCTCAAATTGAAATGATACTTTCTCAAATAAAATTCAAAATTCTCAATTACAAGTGATGACTTCTCAAATACAATTGACTACAGTATTCTCATTTTACATCTGGCGTTTTCTCAAATACAAATGACAATTGATACTTTCTCAATTACAGTTGGAAAAGGTGTAGTAACGTGGACCTGACTTTTATACTGTTTCAGATAGGAGTTAAGTAGAATTCTACAAATACGTGGGATCACTTCCGTGGAAAGTTGATATAGGAATGCGATTTTTTTATGAATGGAGGACTGCGATGGCATACCTCGTGAAAGACGTGAGTCACCAACTTTCACATCGTTTTCCTACATCGGTTTGCATCGTCCATCAAGATGGCATGTGCTGCTTACACCTTTTGTTTACATCAACATCATGAAGGCCAACAGCAATCTCACATTGAACTCGCACACTATACACAGTAATGCACTCAGCGGAGGCGCTATACTTTAGATTTCAGCAGAGAGGAAAGAATACATCCTCTCCAATTTCAGCAACCTCTTTAGCTCTTCTTATCACAGAACATTTGCTGGAAATTGAACTCTTTTACAGAAATTCCTGGTTAGAATGTATGAAAATTGTCTAATGTTCACATTCTCTCTCTCACTCTCTCTCTCTCTCTCTCTCTCTCTCTCTCTCAGGGTTGTGTGGCAGAGAGGACCAGGAGTCCTAATTCCGCCCTGATAAAGGCATATAATAAATCAATCAATCAATCAATCTCTCTCTCTTTGGTAGAGAGTTGGTGGGAAGAAAACTTCGAATATTCTTTCCAAAGAATGGACATATGTCCAAAGCTCCGCCAATTTATGTAGATGCATAACAATTTATCTATTTTATCTAGAGTTATTACAAATTGTTTTTTTTCATATTATATACAGCTCAATAATTATTTTCTTAATTTATATTTTTTAAATTCATACATAATTTTTCTGTATTGTAAGCTATTGTATATAAGTGTATAAGCCAGTATACATCGTAATCTACATAAATAAAGTACTCAATCGATCAATCAATCTCTCTCTCTTTGGTAGAGAGTTAGTGGGAAGGATAATATTTTTAATATTCTTTCCGAAGAATGGACATTGATATGTCCAAAGCTCCGCCAATTCATGTAGATGCATAACAATATAATTATCTATAGTTATTATATTACAAATTTCTTTTTCATATCATATACAGTTCAATAATTATTTTCTTAGTCTATATTATGTAAATTCATCTATAATTTTGTTGTATTGTGAGCTATTGTATATAAGTGTATAAGCCAGTATATGTTGTAATCTACATAAATAAAGTACTCAATCAATCAATCAATCTTTCTCTTTGGTAGAGAGTTACCAGGAAGTATATTCTGAATATTATTTCCAAAGAATCCTATAATATTAAGCGAGCAATTTCTGTATTTATATATCTGGCTATTTTTATTTCTAGTTATTTATGTTCAACGGATCTCGAAAACGGCTCTAATGATTTTCACGAAATTTGGAGCATAGTAGGTTTATGATATGAAAATTCGATTGCACTAGGTCTCATCCTTGGGAAAACTCGCTGAACGACATTAAAAGGATAATTCATCCTTGGCTGAAACAGCTGAGACTTTCGTCGTCTGTGGATAGTAGGAAAGTGAATGAGCGAGTGAGTATGTGAAAAATCAAAATATCGCATCCCCGAAATTCATAAGATGACGTATAGCGAGCTGTGAAATATAAACACGATCATTTTAGAGAACATTGTGTTCTGTTTATAAATAAATAACAAATAACGAGCGAAGCTCGGTGCCCCTATATTACTGTTATTAAGGTTAAATTTTAACCGTGATTAATTTCACAAGAACCAATCAGAGAAGGTCTTTTTGATAAGACGGCTTCGCTGATTGCTTCTCGTACAATTGATCACGGTTAAAATTTAACCGGCTTTTGTGCAACCGGCTTTTGTGAATTGAAGTATTAGCCAGAATATTCTGTAACCTACATGAATAGAGAACTCTAATCTAATATCTTTCTTTCTCTCTCTTCAAGGGTCTGGTGTTAGTGGAGAGAGACATGATTGCTTCTATTATATCCGTGGCTTGGTGCAAGAACTACCTATGTCAAAATATCAACTTTCTCACAAATCAGCTTTAAAATTCACCTTGCATTTTCGAACTACGGCATTTCAATACGGAAATGCGAGTGCTAGAAGTGCAAGCTTTAAAATTCACCTTGCATTTTCGAACTACGGCATTTCAATACGGAAATGCGAGTGCTAGAAGTGCAGAAGTCGAAATTGGTAGTTCTGACACGGAGTATGAATGATAATCTAAAAACATAATTATGTCTTCATTGGTAGTTTTCGCACTCTGAGAGTGGAATAACAGTTATTTATAATTTAGTTACTAAATCATGACATTGGTAGTATAAATTTTATAACTTTTTATTGCTTTGAGATAGGACATTGGCACTTCTGGAACAGAAAATAATTTATATTAGTGTATTAAACACATTTTTGAAAAAAATTAACATTGGCAGTTTTCGTACCAAGCCACAGATATCCTTTTCGAAGAATTCACAATTATTTGTTGAAACTAGGAATTTTTAAAAATAAATCTTATCTTATCTAATTCTCACTACTTTACATTCTCTTTCTCCCTCCTTCCTCGTCCAGTTCCACCGGAAGATGAATCTTTTCGATGTATTAATGCAATGTGGCAACGCTGGAAGCTATCAGACTGTTGCTTTTAACAGTGAAAGGGCCACTGCTAATAAACAGCCATGATAACGAATTGAAAGAAAGTCGCGAGACCTAGAAATAACCATATCGCATTTGGATGAGTCCAGAGATGAGTAGGCTAAATAATATAATATACTGTATATATTGTTCTATAGTGTACGGTCTGCAGTGTCTATACTGTGTTCTATAAAGTAATTGATCAGTTGCGACCTGAAAACTCTGACACCAGACCTGAGTCGGCCAGGTCACTCGATATTATTATTATTATTATACACTGGATGGGTCCAGCTTGCTGTAATTGCATGCAGGTGTCAAAATTACCTGTGCACTATGTGCTTTTCAATTTGGAAAAGCTATTCGGAACAAATGCAATCTCGTTAGGTGCATCTAGAATAGTGCAGCATCATTGTGTTGTCTGGAGATTCATGGCGATGCATTGAGTGCATGGATGCAATTATCATTTTACTGCAGCTGAACGTATTCAGCTATTGCTTAGGAGAGCTGAAGAAGACGAAGAAGAAGAAGGAGAAGAGGAAGAAGACAGGTGAAGAAGAAGAGGAGGAGGAAGTTGCCCCATAAGCTATTGGCCTGAGAGACAGGAACCCAATCACCTGCAGTGAATCCACGTTCTTAATTCTGTAGATATGATAGAAAGGCATTGTTTACATTTCTCATACTCCAACGCCTTCTTTGTCATCCCAGTAGATGTGATCTAATAATGATTGTTGATTCTTATTATTAATGAATCAATTCTATGTACCGCCATAACATTCATACAACAAAAAAACTAATCAGAGAATACTTGACTCTTTTGTTAGGATTATATTTATGGATAGTTATTCACACCTCTACCCCATCTGTTCTTAATGATGATACACCTCTGCTCTGACGGATTGAATATTCAGATCAATTAGAAGTTAGTTCGATCAGTGTGTTTTACTGTAGAGATAGCACATGAAGATTTCCCATGGTCTGTTGAATTCATTTGTTTGAAAGTCTTGTATCAATCTATGATTTTGTGTGTCTAAAGATGATACTGTATCATATTGTAATGGTACTGTATCATATGTGGTGATACTGTATCATTCATGATGATACCATAGAGAAAAGATAGCGTAAGAAGATATTCCATGCCGATTTTTGTTAACTCAATCCTATTACTGTTGACAACTGTCTATTATAACTAATTTGGCCGGGTAAGAGTGTAAGAACGACACAGTATGAGAAACTACCAGCGTCATATAGCTTCACGAAAAAGATCTATTAGGACTATCAGCTTCAGTGAAATTATTTGGAACATAAACGCCCCAGACCATGAATATCTTCTAATGCTTTTTTCTCTCTATAGTTTTACTTTCAGATTGCTTGATAATAAGAAAGAAAAAAAATGCATGCTACTCATATTAAACCATCTCTTATCATCACACAATCCTGGAGCTCATGTGGGCTTCTGCATCTACAAAGAAAACAAATAAGGGTGAGACCACATTAGGCGTTTCTCCAGACATTGACAGGACAGAAAGCTCAGAGGGAGAGATCAAAGAGATTTCAGCAAATCAGAGAGCTTCCGGTCCTGTCTGATTGAGTTGGCGTTCGGGAATCAGCTGATAATCAGCCAATCAGAGAGCTTCCTGCTCTGCCGACTTGTCTGAAAACGCCTGAAAAACTCCTATAGTTTGTGTAAAATAAGTTGAGACTTGGCCCTCCATCCCAAGAAATTACAGGGTTGCCAAATCGTGTAGAATTGCAACTTCCTCAAATTTCCAATTCAACGTCAGAATTGGATGTAGAAAATCATCCCCGATATCCTAGTAGCACTAGAACAGCTTCAGGGTTGAAGGATTAAAAGGAAATTTAACTTTCATGATAAAATTGGAAACATCGCGAAGATTTGTTTTTCTTTTGAATATCACTTCTCTCAGAATCATGGGGCGTCGTAATGCGTAATAATTTTATATCATATTAACGGGGAAAATGTCTCCTGGATCATTGGATCATTTTTATCCGACTTATAGTTATTTACTAATTAATGATTATGTTCATCAATGTCGAGTCATTTCGAGCAGAAAACATGAAATTTTCAATATGCTAGAAACTTTTTTGTTTCAAAAGATAAGTAGGTGGTGAAAACGAGAAAGTTTCTCACAAAGAATTGAAATTATTTTTGCAACTGTCAAAAGTAGTCGAAGATCGTATTTTGGTCTCCAAGGAATTTAAAAGTTAGAAGAGCTGCTGCATGGTATGCATTGTGTACCTAATTACAAGATATTTGTCTGAATTATTTCAAACGCGAGCAGCTGTGATGAAACACCGCTTGGATTATTCGAGGCGAGGTTGTCATTTTCACCTTTTATAATCATCTGGCTTGCAGTTGCTGAATTTTTCAATCGTTCTGTATTTTGTTTTTGTTGATCCCAGCTATTGATGGCATATGGTGGCCCATCATTCAGCCGCTATCCTTGACTTTGAAATTTCTGAGAGGCCAAAATACGCTCTTCAGAGTACGTTTGACAATTGGAAAAATAATGTCAATTATTTGTGAGAAACTTTCTCACTTTCACCACCTACTTATCTTTTGAAACAAAAAAGTTTCTAGCATGTTGAAAATTTCATGTTTTCTGCTCGAAATGTCTCGACATTGATGAACATAATCATTAATTAGAAAATAACTATGAGTCGGATAAAAATTATCCAGACACCAATAGAAAGGAGACACTCTCCCCGTTAATTTGATATAAACTTATTACGCATTACGACGCCCCATGATTCTGAGAGAAGTGATATTCAAAAGAAAAACAAATCTTCGCCATGTTTCCAATTTTATCATAAAAGTTTAATTTCCTTCTAATCCTCCAACTCTGAAGCTTTTTTAGTACTACTAGGATATCGGGGATAATATTCTACATTCAATTCTGACGTTGAATTGGAAATTTGAGAAAGTTGCAATTTTACACAATTTGGCAACCCTGTAATTTCTTCAGATGGAGGGCCAAGTCTCAACTTATTTTACACAAACTATAGACTCTAATTTACTGGGTTTTCAGAACATTGCAAGCTCTAATGTCTACTACAACTTATCTTTCGCCCCACTTGGATGTAATCAGCTGGTTTACGTGCGTCATATGGAGGCCGAAAATGATTGTTTTCTGACCAGGCCGGTAAAATTTTTACGGCCCTAGGGCTGTAAAATAACCTTGAAGTCAGCTGATTCTGATTTGATGTGAACGTGTTTACAAAATAGTTTATGAAACGGAATCAGTTTATGCTTCTAGAATTGAATAAAGTATTCTGCAATAATATACTATCATCTTATTTGGATGAATGAAATACAGATAAGATATATATTATAAACTATCCAAATTTGATTTACAGAGTAGGATAGAACTTCTAACCTAAACTTCCCAAGTCGATAACAACAAGCATTGTTGACGTTGACATTCATATTGGCCAAATTTCAAGTGTGCTAAAACAGCTGATCAAAAACCTTTTCATTATTTGTGTTTATTATTCAATAATTAAAACATTATAATAATATCATCTTATTGTCATATGAAAGAATAAAAAAGTATAAACTCAACCTCCCACATAATTGAACATTATCTTTTAGGTTATTTAGACAAATCAGAATGAAAAATAAAAATACTTGGACAATTTCCTGATATTGAGATTATCTCAGATTTGCTAGAGCTATGACCTTCCACTTTTGCTTTCGGAAGTGCTTAATGAACAATTATTCTCATATATATATTGTATATTTTTCTGTGTGGCGAAAAATAGCGTTCGCACCACGGGCAAAAATGTGTTTCCGGCTCTCAATCTTTTCTAGTCCTCGGCCTACGGTCTCGGACTTGAAAACCGATTTCGAGCCGGAAAAGTCTCATTTTTGGCCCTAGGTGCGAAATATACTATTACACAAACTATAACGTGGTCTTGCCCTTACCGTTGTACGATATCGATTTCGTGAAAAAAATTAATATACACTTTATTATTGGAGACACTATTGAGTTTCTGTGTCAAAACCATTCTGTTAACGCCCCCAAAAAGACACTCCCAGCAAAGGTTGTCATTAAATAGGAATTCAATAATCCTCTACCAGATTCGCACGAGTGCCACAATCATTTCATCCTATGGTCAGATCCAGTCAGCATTGTTCAAGTGGGGAGCACTGATGTGGCTTATAAGGGAATGCTGAATGTTTATAGTGAATCTTCTGACACATCCCGACAGATTTTATTGTTTCTTTTTCCATGGTATCAGACCTGTGCGTTGGTGTGAAACTTCGATTATGTGGGACATATACTAGGAAGACAGAATACTGTTAAGAATAAATATTAAGGTTTTGGAACGAAGCCACGAACCACGAACGATGAAAGTGGGAAGAGGAGGGAAACCAGTTGAATCGTTCGCTAACTTGCCATGTCAGCTCTCAGTTGAATGGAAAGCATTAAGGTTATATTCATCATAAATGCTGACTGTTTAAGATGAATCTCACTGCAGTATATACCAGAGAAGAATTCGATCCTTGGCATCTCAGTTGCAAAAGATTGTTTTTGAATGATTCACTGCATTGCCGGTTCAACATACTTACACTCATCTACTTTCTACTGCACATGAACGAGTAAAATCGTCTCCAAAACTAGATTGAACTTATGAAATTGTTTCTAAAACTGTATTTAAATGCATTAGCACTAGATAATTATTATTAAGGGCTGGTTTCCGAGCTCGGGATTTAGGTAAGTTCTAGACTTTAAACAGCTGGAGTCAGAAAATTGGTTTTCCGAAACGGGGCATACTCGTAGTCATAGTCAAAGTCATGTTTAAACTAGTAACTCTGTGAACAGTAGACCTCACGCAGTATTCTCATCCACAAGTACCAGATGTCAATTGTTTTAAATGTTAAAAAACTCAGTTCATGTTTGAATTTGTATTTCATATGATATAATTCATCCAGTTCCGTGATGATCTTTCTATCTGATGAAAATTAATTTTTTAGAATCAAAAATCTGGTGTGGCGCACTCACACTACTTTCCTTGCCGTTATGAGAATTGATCACCTGGCGCTAGTGTTCTCGCGCATGTCAAGTCTACTTATAAACAAAGATCTGAGTCAGCTGATGACAGGACAATAACTCTGGAGTCATACGAGGTCTGCTATCTCTTCATAGTGAATCATTTAATAGAATCAACAGTTGCCAACAGTTTGCAATAAATTATTGGATAATCACATTATCTCGAATTTCGAGCTTATTTTCAATTTTAGGTGAAAATGTTACTGAACATTAATTGTAGAGATTTTCATGATCAATATTTACCACTCAAAATTTTTCGTTTAAATTATATCTGAGACCTGATAATTGGAAATCTAAAATCAAACTTTGCATAGATGGGGCGGAGCTCCTGAAATTTTTAGAGATATGGGACTTGTGACAGTTTATGGAGCTTATCAATGACTATTTTAGGTATAAATTTAATCAAAATCGTTTGAGCTGTTTTTGAGAAAATCGCGAAAACCCCTGTTTTTGACAACATTTTCTCTATTTTAGCCGCCATCTTGTATCGCATTTGATCGAAATCGTTCGTGTCGGATCCTTATAGGGTAAGGACCTTATGTTCCAAATTTCAAGTCATTCCGTTGATTGGGAGATGAGATATCGTGAACACAGACGCACATACACTCATACACACACACACACACACACCATACAGACCAATACCCAAAAACCACTTTTTTGGACTCAGGGGACCTTGAAACGTATAGTAATTCAGAAATTTTTTGTACCTTAATTTTTTTTCGGAAAGCAATACTTTCATTACCTATGGTAATAGGGCAAGGAAAGTAAAAACTAGAAAATTGAACACAAAATAAATAAAGAGAAAATAGTGTAAAGTTTCAGCTATTTTGAATTATTTAGGAATGTTTCATTTCGTCAAGGAAAAAAGGTTTCCAATATTATAGAAATGAGAAAATAAGCATTTATATTGCTGCAACACTATTTACTGCGACTACACCCCGTTTTGGAAAGCCAATTTTCTGACTCCAGCTGTTAAAAGTCTAGAACTTACCTGAATCCCGAGCTCGGAAGACAGAGAAAAAAAGTTTGTGCAACGAAATGAGGAAAAGGGTAGAAATAGGAAGGGATGTGATAGAGAAAGACAGATAAGAAAAGCTGGAGTTTATTCATTTATACAATAAGTACATCATCGAAATGTTAGGGAGAGGAAAAAATAAGGTAACGTTGTGCTATTCATTTCCAAAATTCAGATAAGATAGGCTAGTACGAAATAGATTAAGTCATGTGGTTGCTCAATTCACAATTTTTTCAGTCCTTAATTATCTTCACATAGTAGATTTTCAAATCCAGATGCTTATGAAGCGTTTTTTAAGCGGTTTCAGAAAAGTCGGCAGGGCAGGAACCCTCCTATCATCAGCTGATTCCCAAACGCCAACCCAATCGGCCAAGTATCCTATACTATCAAAACGAGCAGCTTCTGTTTATATGTTTATATTATGTTCAGATGTTTAGATGTTTAGATGCTTAGATGTTTATATGTTTGTATTTCACCGGATCTCGAAAACGGCTCTAACGATTCTCACGAAACTCAGAACATAGTAGGTTTATAATATAAAGATTCGATTGCACTAGGTCTCACCCCTGGGAAAACTCGCTGAATGACATTGAAAGAATAATTATTATTCATCCTTGGAAAAACAGCTGATAACCATAATAATGATTTCGTCGTCTGTTGGTGATGGAAGTGAGTGAGCGAGTTCATGTGTATGGGACTGTGTCAAAATTATGACTCAGTCATATGACAAAGCTGTTGAACTTTTGTAATTATTCAATCAGGTACTTAGTGCCGGTTGCAAAAAAGCTGGGTTTTTTCAATCATGATAAATTCCAGTAGAATCATAAAATCCATCTTTTTGGAATGGTCTTCTCTGATTTGGTTCACGTGAAGTTAATCAGGATTAAAATTCAACCGGCTTTTGTGCAACAGGGCCTTTGTGAGGGGAATTAATCTCAATTTACTGTGATTAGATAGAACATTTCTGTATGAATGTTATTATAATTTCTTCTTTCTTAATACATTTTTTATGCTTTTGTACTCCAGAGCGAAGCTCGGTCCCCGATATTCGTGGGTTAAGTGGAAGAGGGGGCTCTTATTGCCTCAGCTTCGCCCACATCACTTTTTGTAATGTTATGAAGTGAAAATAGAAGACATTTATCTATCTATCGATCTATCCAATCGGAGAGCTTCCTCCCTGTAGACTCGTTTGAAAACGCATGAAGAACGTATGACATGACCCCTAGAAATGTTTAAATAATTCCACTGCTATTTTACTCGATTGGATTTGAAAAATATTAGGTGTAATTGGTATTATGTGGCTTGACCCTATACGACTATCTTCAAGTTCCTTTTTTTGTACATTATATCTCATAATCACTGTGCATCTATTGGAAAACCTTGCTTGGTTTAGCTCGTCAATTTTATTAAGTCTCTTGTCTATAAGAGACTAAATAAAAGCTGATTAGCTGAATAAACATATTCAAAATATTACTTTCCTTGCCCTATTACCATAGGTAATGAAAGAATTGCTTTCCGAAAAAAATTAAGGTACCCCAATTTCTAAATTTCTATACGTTTCAAGGTCCCCTGTGTCCAAAAAAGTGGTTTTTGGGTATTGGTCTGTATGTGTGTCTGTGTGTGTATTTGTGTATGAGTGTATGTGCGTCTGTGTACACGATATCTCATCTCCCAATTAACGAAATGACTTGAAATTTGAAACTCAAGGTCCTTACACTTTAAGTATCCGACACGAACAATTTCAATCAAATGCAATCCAAGATGGCGGCTAAAATGACGAAAATGTTGTCAAAAACAGGGTTTTTGTGATTTTCTCGAAAACGGCTCCAACGATTTTGTTCAAATTTATACCTAAAATTTTCATTGATAAGCTCTATCAACTGCCACAAGTCCCATATCTGTAAAAATTTCAGGAGCTTTACCCCATCTATGCAAAGTTTCATTTTAGATTCCAAATTATTAGTCTTCAGATACAATTTGAACAAAAAATTTCAAGTGTAAAGGATTGAGCATGAAAATCTCTGCAATTAATGTTCAGTAACATTTTCACCTAAAAATGGAAATAAGCTCGAAATTCGAGTAAATGTGATTATTCAATTGCAAACTGTTGATTCTATTAAATCATTCACTATGAAGAGATAGCAGACCTCGTTTGTCTCTAGCGTTATAGTCCTGTCACCAGCTGACTCAGATCTTAGAATAGTAGACTTGAGATGATGCGCGTGAACACTAGCGTCAGGTGATCAATTTTCATAACGGCAAGGAAAGTTGTGTGAGTGTGCCACACCAGATTTCTTTGAATTTCAATAATGTTTTAATTGATGAACTTATTTAATCAAATTCCAATTTGTATGGTCTCATTTTACTCTGTTTATCTATCACTTTAAGTAACCATTTCTCCTTATTCATTCTTTATTCATTTATACAATAAGTACATTATCAGGAGTGATCCGTGCGTGGTCTAGTGGATAGAGTGCTTGCGTTGCAGCATAGAGATCCCGGGTTCAAACCCTCTCATTACCAAAAGTATTTTAAACAGATCAATCCCGTGTTATCGGATGGGCACGTTAAACTATCGGTCTCGGCTGAAGTATGACAGTCGTAAGGCCCATTTATGGCTTAAATAATATATTCAGGTGGTGGGACCTTCCCGCAAGGGACTCTCCACCAACAAAAGCCATACGAATTTACTTTTTTTAGTACATTATCAAAATGATAAGGAGAGGAAAAAATTGAAAAATGCAACTTTTAAACCACCCTCATCCCTTTAGCACAAGGGGTAGGGATGGGGACTTTTGATATGTTCACCCCCTAACTGGTCCCAACAAAGCTGCAAAGTCAAAATTGTGTTCAAAACATTCTTTCCAAATTCCTTTGTCAATTGGTCTATTTTCGCATAACTGAAGATCTCACACTCAACACTGAAGCTGCTGCAACAGTCGTGGGGATGTGCGTAAACTTGTGGAATTATACGTCAAATTGAAGAGAATTTGATGCTCTATAAGCTCATAATCAGCATTGATTTTTCCCATTGATATTCAAAAAACCATAAGAGCAAAAATAGCAAAAAATTGAGGGAAAATGTGTTTTTTCAAAAATGTCACATCTTTTAGAGCGGATATCTCGAAATTGAGATTTTTTATCAATGATAAAAAACATTTTTGAAAAAAACACATTTTCCCTCAATTTTGTTAGGAGAGGAAATATAATATCCTATCCAGTTACTCAACCTTCAAAATTCAAAATTCTTAGTTTTAGTTGTTTTTGAGTGAAAAAGAACTAAATTTCAGAAAAGTAAAACCATAACCTCATTTCGGAATTTTAAATTATTATCTAAATTTGGGAGAGAAATAGTACAAGGAGTATCCTTAGTTTTTCTCTCCCATTCAGTGCTTCTTGTAAAAATTATAATAATAAAATAAATAAATAAATAAATAAAATAAATAAATAAGGAGAGGAAATATAAGGTAACCTTGTGCTATTCCTCTCCCAAATTTAGATAACACATACTCCGGAATAGGTTAAGTCTTGTAGTTCTTCAATTCACAAAATTTTCAGAACCTCTCTATCATTCCCATCTTAATCATAATCTTCCCTATCACTTGATACAAATTGAATTAATTTATGTATGATTACGAGGAAGTGTGACTTCCTTAGATTTTTTCAAGTTTTATATAATAGTCGCCCGCTTCATTATGAAAATTCCACCACCCAGAAAAAACTGTTTAGAAATCAGCTACCGCTTCAAAAAAGTTGTCCCCAATTGAAAGTGAAAACCTTTCAAGCTAGTTGCTCGACTCTTTCAAGCTAGTTGGTCGACTTCTAATGAGTCTACCAAAATAAGACATATCCTGATGGCGAATTTATCGGACAGCTTTCGCATGCTAGTGTTATAGGAAGTGGCTATCAATGGAAGAAGCTAGTGCGTATTGTTGTTCGCTCTTTGTCTACAGTAGTGTGAACACATCCCCGTCAGAATCCGGGACGAAAAAAGAGAGCAGCTGAGTGAGAGAGCGAGCTGAAAGTTAACAACAACCTGTTTCCTTATCGAAAAAGCAGGATGACTTCCCTTTCTCGACGTCTAATGTATTTATTTTATTCGACAATAAATTGTTCGGCCAGCCAGACAGACATAGCTCGCTGCAGGCGCTCCCACTCGCTCCTTCCAACTATCTCTCACTCACTCTCTAACACCCTCTCTCACACACACACACACACACTCACTCACTCTCTCTCGATGCACTGATACCTACGTGATCGATGGTGCTCTCTCTATCATCATCTATATTTTTCTCTCACTCTTTTTTCTCTTACCCACTCCCACACTCACTCTCTCTCTCTCACTCTCTGTCTCACTCTCTAGATGCACTGAAGCCTCCGTGATCGATGAGGCTTGTCCTTACCGCCCGTAGTTATGATCATGTTGAATAAATTTTATTGTCGTCGAGATTTTGAGCCAAGATTCACATACCAACCTTGTATAGGAAGTAAATTCTGTGCTAAATGATTCGTTACACTGTATCGTTGACCTAAATCGTCTAGATTTTTTATCATCGAGGGGTCAACTGCCCACAGCAGTCTACTAACTAATCAATCATTATGAATTTTCCAGTTTCATCTCTGATCAAATCTATGATTCGCTCGCTGTGATGAATGTTAGTGATAGTGTATAGTGAGGTCCACGTTATAATGGCAGTGGAGAAAGATTGGAGAACAGCGTTGGCGATTCTCTGCCTTGCCACTGCCTTTTACATTGAGGTTAGCTGATACTGGTATATCTGATGTACGATTACGAATATACAAACAAAATGTTTCTGTTTAAAGCACCAAACATACTATAGTGGAGTATACATTATAAATGGATTCATTCTATGAATTCTTATGATAGAATATGATAGATATGATAAATATGAAAATACCATATATTATATCATATACTGTATATCTGTATATATATACTGTAATATACTGTAAATCGTATAATATATAGATATGATAAATTGATAGAATAAAATAGATTCATTCTATTTATTTATAATGAATTCATTATAAATAACATATCCATATAATGAGAAAAGAAAATGATAGGAGAGCAGCGTTGACTGCCTTCTATAGAGGATAGCTGAAACTGGTATATCTGATGTAATATTTACTGTTAATTCTTTTTTAAATAATGATTTATATCCTATTCATCGAGAAAAAATATTTCTCAATGATTGAATAATACATTTTCATAATCGAGATTAAATTTAATATTCCATCAACTTTTTTTTTTTTTAGAAACAGCTGTGCCAATAGTGAAGTTGTGTTTCTTTTCTGTCTCAAAATTTTGCAAAATTATTCAAACATTTCCAATATGTAGAGATTTGAGTGGAATATTTTTGTTTTTAATTAATTTTTAAAAATATCAAAATTTAAAGTTTTTAGTTTAGTCATTAGTTTTGAAGTGGAAATTGGACTTTTTGAAGTGGAAAGTGAAATCTAACCTCATTCTTTTTTGAAACTTTTATTTGTAAAAATTTTGGAGAAGACAGTTTTGTACTATGTCTGTTGTCTTCTCCCAATCATATTGCAATTATGATTTGTGATTGTTAATGAAATAAATAAATAAATAACTTCTACATTGTTAAAAAACGATCTGAAGCGTTGCAGAGCTAGAAAAGGATAGCCCTTTCTGCATTGTTGAATGATAGACAAGGATAGCAGCACCAATGTTAATCAAATACTGCTATTATAACGTGGACCTTACAATGAACGGTAATATGCCATACAATGAAATACCATTCAAGATGCAAGCAACAGATAGCTGGAGAAAAAACTGATGATAGAAGAGGCATATATTCCTAACGGAGATACAAGAATTGAGAAGAATAGGAAATAGGTATTTCGGTAGAAGAGATGATCATCTTAGAGATTTGGTATTTGGTGGAAGAGATGGTGTATTTTGGGAGAGATGAATGATAATCTAGGAGAGATGGCATTTTGAAATTTATTGAAATAGATGGTATATTTTGGGAAGAGAGATGGATGGATTATCTACGCTCAGTTGCCAGGAAATGAATGGAAAGAGGTTGATTGTCACAGAGTTTTGATAAAGTAGAATCGCGAAGCCATCTGTTGGAAAGGTCAACTGCATTTCACTGAGTGGACTATGGCACACTGTTCAGCAACATAGTTGTGTTAAATGTGTTATTTGAGGACTTGACATACTAAAAAAGTTCAGAGATACTCTAAAATAAAAGAAGTTTGAGTTGAATATATCAAAGATACTCTAAAGGTGCGTACAGACTCTCGCTCTGCTCCGCAACCGAACGTCACTCCAGCAGAGCGATTGATGATCGACCGGGGAGCAAGAGTGGTTCGACCGGGGAACGCGAGAAGATCTAACATCTTCCGTAACGTTCATGATGGGTGCGTGGGCGGTCCGACTGTGGTTCGATGGTGGTACGAAGGCGGTACGAGGGCGGTACGAGGGAGGAGCGTGCTCGGTGCGGGTTGGAAGCACGAATATGTGTACGCAGCTTAAGAAACTTTGAAGTATAACTAAACCCAAATATTTATAAAATATGGACTTAGTATTACCTCGATTTGGCAGCTGAGTAAAAACTGAGATTACCGTGAATGTATAGTGAGGTCCTTGATTTATAATTACATTATTTGATTAACATTGGCGTTGCTATCCTTGCCTATCATCATTGTATCATCTTTTCTAGATCCGCTTCCTACGGTGTTTTTCGCAATCCAAGGGCTGGTATGTTTCAAGCTCTACTCTTTCCACGGATTCTGATGGGGAAAAGGCTTCCAAATCATTAAAGTCGCAAGCGAACAAGTGGTTTAAGGGAAATCAGACTTTCACCTCTAGATCTGCCACTAAAATTTTTCTCGAAATCTCAGGGTTGGAATGTTTTAAGGCTGTGCAAAGGCTAAAAATAAACTTTCTACTCGTGATATTTTTCAAAGTTTTTCGATTATTTGTATATCATCAAGCTATCAAAATGAGGTCATTCACCTCATGAAAGAATCCACCTGTTGAATGTATGAGAAACCTGCAGATTTTTGACTCTAGATCAGCTCCCTAAAGTATTTTTCGAAATCCAAGGGCTGGTTTGTTTCAAGCTTTACTTCCTTCATGCATTCTCATTTAGGACATAGAGCTAGATCAGTTGAGTCGCATGCTATTGAGTTTTTTTTTGGAAATTAAACTTTTGGCTCTTTGACATTCAACAGGTGGCAGATTCGCTTTTGGGGTGAATGACCCTTTATTTTGTGCACTTGTATTTGGACTTTGAACCTAGACATGCAACAGGTCGCCGATTCAACTTGAAGTTGGACTTTGAACTCAAAATTTTTTCAGACATTCAACAAGTTGCAGATTCGTTGAGGTCATTCACCACGTGAAAGAATCGGCCACCTGTTGAATGTATGAAAAAATCTGTAGTTTTTTGACTGTAGCTCAGCCCCCTAAAGTATTTTCCGAAATCCAAGGGCTGGTTTGTTTGAAGCTCTACTTCCTTCATACATTCTCATGAAGGACATAATGCTAGATCAGTTTAGTTGCATGATATTGAGGCTTTTTTGGAAATGAAATATTCACTTCCCTGACATTCTACAGGTGGCTGATTCGTATCAAAAATCTCTAAATTTATGCCTTTAGCTTACCCCAGCCCAACATGACCTGATTGAATTTATAATCTTATCTTCTTAAATTATCTTTTTTTCTCCAAAGTTTATGTAAATCTTTATGTAAATCTAAGCTTATTCGTATTAAAAATCTCTAGATTCATTCCTCTAGCTAACCCCAGCCCAACACGACCTGATTGAATTTATAAACTTGTCTTCTTAAATTATCATTTTTTCTCCAAAGTTCATTATTGAACGAAAATCTACATTTCATTGATTGGATAAATATAATCTTCAATTTATTTCCCTACTGAATGTCCATAGTCAGGACATGAGCAGACCACTTTCTGGGTCACAGTCGATGTTCCGATACTCTTGATTCAATTTCGAGGAATAGCGTTTCTGAAATTGTCTTTCACGAATTCTGGAATTCATCTAATTGTTTCCACTGATTGTCCACTCACTGGGAGGTGTTCGTGACGGTACAATTAAAAATCTGGAGCAGAGCCTAGTTTCGTTCTGAACAGTAATTTCGTTGAAAATTATTGTAAGAACAGAGTCTACAGGTGCGACATGCAACAGCAACAAACTCAACTGAAAACAACTTATCTAAATTCACTTGTTTCCATTCCGACAAAATTCGCGTCTCTATGGTGATATTGAGGTTTTTTTGGAAATGAATATTCACTTCCCTGACATTCTACAGGTGGCTGATTCGTATCAAAAATCTCTAAATTTATGCCTTTAGCTTACCCCAGCCCAACATGACCTGATTGAATTTATAATCTTATCTTCTTAAATTATCTTTTTTTCTCCAAAGTTTATGTAAATCTTTATGTAAATCTAAGCTTATTCGTATTAAAAATCTCTAGATTCATTCCTCTAGCTAACCCCAGCCCAACACGACCTGATTGAATTTATAAACTTGTCTTCTTAAATATTATCCTTTTTTCTCCAAAGTTCATTATTGAACGAAAATCTACATTTCATTGATTGGATAAATAATAATCTTCAATTTATTTCCCTACTGAATGTCCATAGTCAGGACATGAGCAGACCACTTTCTGGGTCACAGTCGATGTTCCGATACTCTTGATTCAATTTCGAGGAATAGCGTTTCTGAAATTGTCTTTCACGAATTCTGGAATTCATCTAATTGTTTCCACTGATTGTCCACTCACTGGGAGGTGTTCGTGACGGTACAATTAAAAATCTGGAGCAGAGCCTAGTTTCGTTCTGAACAGTAATTTCGTTGAAAATTATTGTAAGAACAGAGTCTACAGGTGCGACATGCAACAGCAACAAACTCAACTGAAAACAACTTATCTAAATTCACTTGTTTCCATTCCGACAAAATTCGCGTCTCTATGGTGAGATTCACGTTATAAAGTCAGCACCTGGCCATCATTGGTTGGCTATCCTTGTCTGTCATTATACAAAACAGATAGCTCTATCCTTTTCTAGCTCCGTAAAATTGCCAGATTGTTTTTACAATGTAGAAATTTAATTGATTATCATTTCTAATTCCTCTATCATTTTCTAACATTGCACCGTTACTAAATTGATTGTAGACTAATATAATAAACTACAGTACTAGAATATTCTATTTTTTTTCAACCACTTTCTATTTAATTTATTTTTAATTATTTTGTTTGTGTTTTTTATTGTAAAAAATATTATCCTTATTTATGAGTTCTTGTAAGAGTATGTGGAACTGACAACATATTGTGAATCATATTGTTTTGTTTTTTATGAGGAATAAAGAACTTTTTGAATTGAAAATTGAATTGAATTCAATTTTTCCAATAACGAAAATGTGTTGTTAAATAACTCTGTTGAAGTTGAAACCCTATTGCACAAAATCCTGTTTAATTTTTATCTTGATTAGATTCTACGAGAGTTACGAGACCCAATCGGAGAAAGTTTTTTTTGAAAAGAGGGCCTCTCTCTGATTGGTCTCGTGGCATTTAATCGGGATTAGAAGTTAACAGACTTTTGTGCAACTTAGAAACACTTCAACAGAGCTATTATAAACGTTTTTCATGGAGAACAACCAAATTTACAATTTCTACAATCAGGAAAAGTTATATTTTCTTGTGCTACGCTACGAGTCGTTCAGCCTCGTGAACTACGATACACGAGTCTGATTAACTTGAAATTTTTCATATTGATTCTTACCTTAACGAGGATGGTTATAGACC
The DNA here is from genome assembly GCF_014356525.2 of Nilaparvata lugens. Classification (NCBI taxonomy): domain Eukaryota; kingdom Metazoa; phylum Arthropoda; class Insecta; order Hemiptera; family Delphacidae; genus Nilaparvata; species Nilaparvata lugens. The sequence goes on from NC_052504.1 coordinate 98,257,428, forward strand.
CATTTCAAATTCTTCAAGATTTCAGTAGTTCAACTTTTCAGTTTGTCAAGTTTATAATTGAACCCTAGCGAAGCACAGTTCACCTGCTAATATAGAATAAAACTCATTCCAATAAATTGTCATTTGAAAAGGAGATGAGGTTTTTTAAATAATACAATAAATAGAATGTTTCTTTAGACAGTCTTACAGTACATGAAACATTCTACTTTCCCCAGACGCACCATTCACACTTTTTCCATCACACTTTCATTCATAGATATATTGATAGTGTGATACAACCAATCAAGCACAAGGTCAACTACTGAGCTGCAGCTGCAATCCAATCACAGGATGGGAATAATTGAGTGTTTATTTATTAACCCTCAGTAACACCATAGAGAAAATTATTATACAGTAGAATAAGAAGACATCCCATGGTATAGGTCGTTTATGTTCCCCTGCTCCGAAGAATATTCGAATTAATTAAAAGTTAGTTCTATCAGTGGGTTTCACCATAGAGAAAAGATAGCACAAGAAGATGGTTTGTAGAATTCATTCAAAGTTTGAAAGTTTTGTATCAATTTATGATGTTGTGTATCTAGTAGAGATGATACTGTATCATGTGGCGTGATACTGTATCATGTGTGGTGATACTGTATCATTTATGGTGATACTGTATCATTATTTATGGTGATACCATAGAAAAAGATAGCATAGGAAGGTGTATCGTAGTTCACGAGGCTGAACGACTCGTAGTTCAGTAATTCGTGAATTTCCTATCTCGTACGTGTATAAGCACATTCTTCCCTTTATTATACTATATTATAGATTATTTATTCAATTTTTATTTCATCAGAATATAATAATTCAGAGATGACAACAGGCCGAGCCCAAAACGTCTATATTTTCATAGTTTAGTTTCCGTAATTGAATTCGATAATCAGTTAAGAATTAATTATGCAGGTATTAATATTTTCCTTTTGAGTGCTCTGTACTTTTTGCATAGATTAACATTTATTATTATTTTTTTTTATATACACTGTTTATAAATCTCTTTAGTGTTTCTCTATGCTGTAAAGTGTTGTATTATTATGTTTTGTTTTTGTTTATTTTTGGGAAATAAATTTCATTTCATTTCATTTCAATTAACTATCAAGACCTGCGATGACAGACTTTCGATTTAACGAATATGAATACAGTATGACCTCGTTCACCCGGTTTTGATAGACTGGGGTCATTGAGGATAAGCGAATCACCGGATAAACCGTTTCTAGCGTTTTTTTTTTCATTGAAAGTTCAAAATAAACAGTTTTCGTGTTTTTAGTACGGTACCTGTAAAGGTGTAAAGCCGTCCTTTGATGGCGGTAATATTTTATATATATATATATATTATTTATTTATTTATTTATTTATTTATTTATTTATTTATTTATTTATTTATTTATTTATTTATTTCAGGAGTTTCAGTCCAGTGATAGTTCAATTTTATGTGATTTTGCAAAACAATTTATAAGATAACAAAACATGAATAAAGGAAATGACAAATAGTTATTTGTGCAACTAGTGCGCAAAGTGACAGTTTGCTGCACCGAAAGAAACGTTTACGCCCGAGCCGTAGGCGAGGGCGGAATGGTTTCTTGAGTGCAGCAGAGGAACTTTGCGCACGTATTTCACATTAAGTTTTTCCTACAGTTAGCATTGAATATGAAAAGTGGGTAATTATGGGTAAAATTGCCTGAATAATGTAGTAGTGTTTGAATGCGGGGGCAGCTGTGTGGTGTGTGCTGTGGTGGCACTGTGCTGTCGCTTTCCTTGGTTATAATATAATATAATGAATAATTAGCGCGTTGTGCTTCGTTGCACCTCTGCTCACTATAGCAGCCCAGTCACTGTTACCAACTTCATTTTGATTTTGCTGCACTGTTGCTCCATATAACCTACTAAGTATTTTGCGTTGCCATGTTGCAAATCTGGAGTGCAGAAAAATTTTTCCCGCACTAGAGCGGAAAAGTGATTCTTTGCGTTCTGTAATCAGTGCAACAATGGCCACTTTTCAACGTAACTGTAGGAAATAGTATATTTCGCACCTAGGGCCGAAAATGAGACTTTTCCGGCTCGAAATCGGTTTTTGAAGTCCGAGGCCGTAGGCCGAGGACTAGAAAAGATTGAGAGCCGGAAAAACATTTTTGCCCATGGTGAGAACGTTATTTTTCGCCACACAGAAAAATAAACAATATAAATATAAGAATAATTGTTTATTAGGCACTTCTGAAAGCAAAACAGGAAGGTCATAGCTCTAGCAAATCTGAGGTAATCTGAATATCAGGAAATTGTCCAAGTATTTTTATTTTTTATTCTGATTTGTATAAATAACCTAAAAGATTATGTTCAATTATGTAAGAGGTTGAGTTTATACTTTTTATTCTTCCAAATGACAATAAGATGATATTATTATGAATGTTTTGATTCTTGAATAATAAACACAAATAATGAAAAGTTTTTTGATCAGCTTTTTTAGCACACTTGAAATTTGGCCAATCTGAATGTCAACGTCAACAATGCTTGTTGTCATTGACTTCGGAAGTTTAGGTTAGAAGTTCTATCCTACTCTGAAAATCGAATTTGAATAATTTATAATATTTATATCTTATCTGTATTTCATTCATTCAAATAAAATGATAGTATTATTTTGCAGAATACTTTATTCAATTCTAGAAGCATAAACTGATTCCGTTACATAAACTATTTGTAAAAACGTTTAGCACCATGGATATTGCCCAAGTAGTTCGAAAATTATCCACCAGGTCTCGTGATAAACGATTAAACGCAGTACGCAGTACGATTAAAAGCAGGTTTGAGGTTAGATTCTATTATACTCTGAAAATTGAATTTGAATAGTTATAATATCTTATTTGTATTTCATTTATCCAAATAGAATGATAGGATCTAATTGCAAAATACTTTATTCAATTCTAGAAGCATAAACGGATTCCGTTTCATAAACCATTTTGTAAACATGTTCACATCAAATCAGAATCAGCTGACTTCAAGGTTATTTTACAGCCCTAGGGCCGTAAAACTTTTACCGGCCTGGTCAGAAAACAATCATTTTCGGCCTCCATATGATGCACGAAAACCAGCTCATTACATCCAAGTGGGGCGAAAAAGTTATTACGCCCAATAGTCAATACAAATTCATTATCGGTGATGTGGAAAGCAAATAGGGACCAGTTATCTCAATAAATCAAATTTGAGATATCATTTTTCCTCAATAAAGAAGACCTTGAAATAAAGGATATTTTGAATAATGACTGAGTTATGCCTATTCAAACATAAAATCAGGGCAATGTTATAACTCCATAATGACAACTGGTCCTTTTTCTGCAACATTACATGTGTTCATATAATCGACTGTTCAAAATCGACGAAAAGGTAGACTTTTCAATCGATTCTGACTAACAAAGGAAATGTTACTGCATGATAATCGATTGAAAACTCGAAATCGATATTTTTGACCCTAATCTCTATTATTGTCTGCCCTGAACATTTTACCCTTCCGACAACTGGTTCCTTTTCGCTTTCCACGTCACGGCCCCATTGATATTAGCTATTGATAATACGCTATTGATTTAAGCTATTGATATTACAGGTAACCAATCTGTTTTTATCCATATCTTATACTAATTCCATCAAGAATAGATTCATCAGAATTTCCGTGCTGTTTAGAATATCGCAAATCGACCTGTACTTTCACTGTATCATTTTAATTTTTTTTTCTAAGATGCGTACAGACTTATGTCTCACGAACACGCGAATTCCATTTTTTATCAGATGTTTATACCGGTATTTGTACAGTTACAGTAAAATACAGATATAATAAGCATAGCATCAGCTGATGAGAAGTGAAAAGTGTTCGTGACACTCAAGTCAGTACTGACCATTAGAGCCATCGTGGATAGAACGGAATTTTATCGGATAAGCGAGTACTGGATGAACGAGGTTTATTCACTATTCTAAGATTCCTGGTGAAATATTAAACTTCGTTTGGCAGCTCAAGCACTATAGTGGAGTACACGTTATAATGACAGTATTTGATTAACAAAGTTAACAAAATTTGGGAAAAGAATAGTTTTGGGCTATGCCTGTTGTTTTATCCTGATCATTTCATATGATTTGAGATTGTATTAACCAATAAATAAGCTAGTAGTTCTGTGAACAGTAGACCTCGCGCTCAAAAAGTTACATTGACGTGTTGTTATGTTTTCTCAAAAATAAAAAATGTAACTGTCTAAAATGTCTAAAAAAATTTAAAATGTAAAATATAAATAGTGAAATGTAAAATGTCTAGAAAAAATCCGAAATAAACTTAGAGCTCTCTGTCCTATCGTACCGTGACGTGTCGCCCCGGAATGTGAGTGTGAGCGCTGTTATCAGGTCTGGCTGCCGTCGATACGCCAATCCAATCAGAGAACATTCTGTGTTGTCGTGTTGGCGAAAAATCGGTGTGTTGAAATTAACAAAATAAACTACCATAATGCTGATTTCCTACAATCTTCATTTCTCACTTTTCGTGATTTTAGAAATCAATTTCTTTTCAATAAGATTTGTTGCAATTTCAATCATCAGATTAAAAAAGAAAAATGTGAAAAAAATGCTCTTTATCAATAACTCCAAACTCTAAACTAGAATCATGGCCTCAGCTTATGGAAAGACAAAGATAGTAGACAACTTTCTACAGTGTCTACAGTGTCTACTAACGTTGATGGAAAAATACATTTTCAAGATGTTCGATGTTTTTGAACGGGTAGTATCAGGATCACCTGAATATTTAGGAGGTCCTGGTAGTATCATGGCTTACTTTATATAAAGGGCTTACTTTACCGATCTATAGTAGGCTGTGGTAGTATTATTGACCGAGCGAAGTGAGGTCTAAGATTTAAGTCGACGGTTTAGCATTTCTCTTAATGTTTATATGTTGCGCATTTACGGCGAAACGCGCTAATAGATTTTCATGAAATTTGACAGGTATGTTCCTTTTTAAATTGCGCGTCGACGTATATACAAGGTTTTTGGAAATTTTGCATTTCAAGGATAATATAAAAGGAAAAAGGAGCCTCCTTCATACGCCAATATTAGATTAAAAATCAGACTATAAAATCATTCATCATAAATCAGCTCCTTAGTGGACTATAATACTACCCGTTCAAAAACATCGAACATCTTGAAAATGTATTTTTCCATCAACGTTAGTAGACAGTTGACTATATACTACCCGTTCAAAAACATGGACCATTTTGAAAAGTATCTTTCCATCAACTTTGTAGACAGTTGCAGCCAGACCTGATAACAGCGCTCACACTCACATTCGGGATGACACGTCAAGGTACGATAGGACAAAAAGGTCTATGTTTATTTTTCTTAGACATTTAAATTGATGAATTATTTATTATTCTTGAGAAAACAACAACAGGTCAATGTAACTTACTGAGCGCGAGGTCTACTGTTCACAGAACTACTAGTAGTCCACTAGACAGCTGATTATAATGAATAATTCTATAGTGATTTTTACCCTAATATTGGCGTATGAAGGAGGCTCCTTTTTCCTTCCAATATTTCTTGAAATGCAAAATTTCCAAAAACCCTGTATATACGTCGACGCGCAATTTAAAAAGGAACATACCTGTCAAATTTCATGAAAATCTATCAACGCGTTTCACCGTAAATGCACAACATATAAACATAAAGAGAAATGCCAAACCGTCGACTTAAATCTTAGTCCTCACTTCGCTCGGTCAATAAAATGAATGGTTTTACTATCTTGTCTATCATTCGACAAAACAGATGGCGATATCCTTCTCTAGCTCCGCAACGTTGCCAGTGTAACGTTTAACAATGCACCAAAATATTTGATCAAAAAACCATTGTCATTCAACAAATAATTATGATCATTCAACAAATAATTATGATCATTCAATAAATGGATCATCCATCATTGAAAATCATATTCTATTGACGAATAATCGATTTTAAACAAAAATGACCACTCAATATTACATTAGCTGTCCTCTATAGAAGGTAGTGGCAGAGCAGAGAATTGGCAACGCTGCTCTCCTATCTTTCTCCACTGTCACAATTACATGGACCTTACTATAATAGTATATGTTTGTTGCTTTGAACAAAAAAAAATGTTCAATTATTTTTTCTCATGAATGAACGATAGAAAGAATATATGAGGAAAATTAGCCTGAACTCTGAACTCAGAAGATGAGCTCAACTCTGAACTCAATACCTTCATGACTTACGAAAAACTCTGATCAAATTTTTCCTCATAAGTGAACGATAGCATTATTATGATCTTTCGGTTTTTACGAGTCACTTAGTTCAGAGTTCAGGCTGATTTCCCCTACAGTAACTATACAACCATATAGTAATATAGTTACTGTAATTTTCCCGAAAGATCCGAGAGTATAAAGTTGATGAGTGAAAACGTAGAATGAAGCCTGGAAATGAGCAGTCAATTACTTTTCAAATTTGTTGCTCCGCCGTCTGTTAAACGAGCAGTTTGCAATTCTTAAATCGCTGGCAATTTTGTTGATAGAACCGATTACTAGCTGCAACATCGAAGAGGAAAATTATATTTACATTGAGAAGAAGAAGACTCAATGAAAATTACATTCACATTGAGAAGAAGAAGACTCAATGAAAATTACATTCACATTGAGAAGAAGGATCCAGGAATTGAGATTTTAAAAGTATGTGGGAAATGGAATGCTGTTAATAGATGAAGAATGTGGCTGAAGAGTTGGTCGGATCCTGTCGAATGGCTTGGCTGTTCGCTTCATCTTCTTCCTGTTGCTAATAGTCCGATTAAAAACTCTCTCCGATAACCTAGCTGTGCTTGTTTTCAGTGTGATAGCCGCCACTATATTATGGCAATTTAATAGCATAAACGACAAACGACCGTCGATTCAGGATCCCCTAACGAAGGAAAGCGCAAGCTTTAAATTCGTAAATTTGGTCGACTCTAGGTTCTATCAGAGACGAATAATAATCTATCAAACTAAACGGTATCTTCACTCTATGGTTCTATCATAATCTTAGTTATCGGATGAGCACGTTAAACTGTCGGTAAATTCGTCAATTCAAGGTTTTATCATAATTTCAGTGATCGGATAGGCACGTTAAACTGTCGATAAATTCGTAAATTCAGACAGTTCTATCATAGAGAAACAATAGCATAAGTAGATATCCCATGGTATAGGAAATTTATGTCGCAACTTTTACTGTTATCTCAAGCCGATTACTGTCGATTATTGTCTATTTTTACTGTTTTGTTGGGGTGATAGTGTAGGAACGGCACAATTTGAGAGACTACCAGCGTTACACAGCTTCATGGGAAAGAACAAAGTGAACTATCGGCTTGGGATAACAGTAAAAGTTGCGACATAAACGCCCTATACCATGGGATATCTACTTATGATATCGTTTCTCTATGGTTCTATTATAATCTTAGATATATTAAAGAGCACGTTTAACTGTCGGTAAATTCGTAAATTCAGTCAACTATTCAGACAGTTCTATTATAATCTTAGATATATTAAAGGGCACGTTAAACTGTCGATAAATTCGTAAATTCAGTCAGTTCTATTATAATAGATATATTAAAGAGCACTTTCAACTGTCAATAAATTCGTAAATTAAGTCAACTATTCAGACAGTTCTATTATAATCTTAGATATATTGAAGGGCACGTTAAACTTTTGGTTAAATTCGTCAATTGAGTGAATACAAATTTCAATCATAATCAAGGTTATCGGATGGGCGCGTTAAATTGTCGGTCTTGGCTGAAGTATGGACATTAGTGAGGCTTGGATTAGGCGAATTAGGACCTTTTAGGCGAGGTGTGATCGTCCCAGTTCCCGCAAGGGACTCCCCACCAACAAAAAGCAACGAATTTACTCACTCTCAAGATAAATTTTGTATAATATTGAATTTCATAATAATACATAATATATTAATTAGCATTTGAATAAATGCATTCTCTATTTAATTCCATCTATAATACATTTTGAATTTCGCAGTGTTGAACATTATCATTTCATATTTAATGCTATATAATAATTCAGATACTATTGCAATCCATACTAACTTATTATGTTCATGCATTTATTCATATTTTACTGCACTTCGTCTACTTATTTGTAATATAATGACAGATAAATTGAATTCAAATTTGAATTGAAAAATGGCGTTTCTGTGATTTCTTGATCATCATAAGCATCAACTTCATGGATAAGGCACTGGAAAGAATGGAAAATATGTTTGAAAAACACTGCTAATTCTCAATTATGACTGAATAACTTGATTCTATGCAAATAGTTTATGAAGAAGACTCGAATCTAACTACAAATATATATGTTAAAGCGAGATCCCTACAGAAAACAAGTATTGTTGGGACGCTGTAATCATTTTATTGTGATCAGTTAAGTTACTCTACATTAAGTCATTCTGCTGAGTTATTCTACGGTCATTGAAGACAAATAATCTTATCATTCCTCCAGTCTTGTGAACTAGCTGATGGAAATAGGCGTTTGTAACTTTCGCGTAGATTGAAGTCATTAGATTAGTGAGGAAACTAGTGGCATTGAAGGGAATAGGGTCTAATTATGATTGAATTGAAGTTTTATTCTAGAATAATTATTCAATTCAATTGAAGAAACACTTCAGTTACAACACAAGCTGGTACAGAATTCACAGAAATCAATTTCAATTCGGTCTAATAGCACCGCCTGGTTCATGGGTTCGAATCCCGCCGTTGTATTGGACGTTTGATCATCTCAACAATTCACTTTCTATCACCACAACCATAAGGCTAATGTGAGCTAGAAAAATCCACTATGAGGTGACGTAGCCTACTTAGTCATTATCCTCAGCAAAAACCACACACGCACAAGCCTAGAACACATATGTGCATCATCATCAACGTGACGTGAGGATGCAGGTGAAACGTCATCTGTTGGCTACGACTGGCTATCAATAGAGACAAATAATAATAATCTATAGTGATGTGCTCGTTATAATGTGAGTGTTTGATTAGCAATGGTATTGCTATCTTTGCCTATCATTCAACGAAGCAGATATCGCTATCTCTTTCTCGCTTTGCTCTGTTGCCAGATCGTATTTTAACATTGTAGAATTCATAATTGACAAACAAAATATTTCATCTTAATTCATTATGAAATTATTGAAGAATATAATTTCTTGCTTAATAGAATATAATTGATTACCCCATTCTAAACGAGAATAAACAGTTAATGTTACATCAATAAACTTGTATCAGCTACCGTCTATAGAAGGCATTGACAAGACAGAGGATCGGCAACGTTGTTCTCCTATCTTTCTCCACTGCCATTATAACGTGGACTTCACTATAGGTATATCTCTCTTTATAGCGCACAAGAAAGGAAGATGAAAGTCAAGGTTCAGATAAATATATTTAATCTCGACTCTTCCACATCACCTGTTGTTGTCTCTCTTGCACTCTTGTATGTTTGTATCTCTATTTATCTTCCGTCTCTCTTCATCTTCAGTGACGGTGCCGGTGGTCAGGTCAATACCGTTAGCCAAGTATCCTTGACCGACACTATACAGATCCAGTGGTTGAAGAAGAAGAAGAAGAAAAAGAGAAGAAGAAGGAGAAGAAGAGGAGTAGAAGATAGGATTTGAAAGAGAAGAGGAGCCGCTGGTGTTCCTAGACAAGGTCAATAGGTCAGCTCTCTCTCTCTCACTCTCTCTCTCTCTCTCTCTCTCTCTCTCTCTCTCTCTCTCTCTCTTTCTCTCTCTCTGGATACCACAAAGAGAGAGATAGAGAGTTTGAGGATACCTCAAGATAGTTATAATATTTTCTCATTTGAGTAATCTGATAATAGAGCTTTTGTTACACCTGCTCCCTATCACATGTAGCCTAGGTAGCGTGGACTTACATATGGTGGACTTTAACTCGGACCCGAACGCTCCTACGAAGCAGATTTCAACGGTGGACTTTCCAACGAACTAATGTTTCTATCCTGTTACTGTTAACTGTCACTTGTAACCTGTCGTTCTATATTTTGTATAGATTTGGAGTAAATCTCTTTTTATCTGGAAATCTTTATTTGCCAAAATTCAAAAATACAAAATACAAAATCACTTGAAATACTTCAAATCATTAATACAATAATAACTGAAATATTTAGTAGATACATATTCATCAAAATGAATAATACATTTCGATTGAATAAATAGAATTGGCACATCTAGCAAAGCGAACTTGTGCGCTAGCTGTGAGTTCATTTTCGATATATATATATTTTTAAACTTTCTTGCAAAATGATAAAACTACAAACAATAAGATTAGTATAAAGAAAAAAAATATAAAGGAAAAAACAAAAATAAGATATCCCATCCGGCTACAGACCAAAACAACAAAATGAACTATCAATAAAACGCCAATATTCTGACAAACAATCATTGCTCAATCAATCATTTACCAAACAATTATTACAAATATCTATAATAATATATATATCATATCTGAAAGAAGAAAACTAAGCTTAGCTTGTACTATTCTTCTTTCAAATTTCAATGGTTATGCACAAAAGCCGGTTAAATTTTAATCCTGATCAACTTCACGTGAACCAAATCAGAGAAGACCATTTCAAAAAGATGGATCTACTGAAATTAATCAGGATTGAAAATAGCCCGGCTTTTTTGCAACCGGCACTAAGTACCTGATTGAACGATTACAAGAGTTCAACAGTTGAGTCATAATTTTGACACAGTCCCACACACATGAACTCGCTTACTCACTTCCATCACCAACAGACGACGAAATAATTATTATCAGCTGTTTTCCCAAGGATGAATAGTAATAATACTTTTTAATGTCCTTCAGCGAGTTTTTCCAGGGATGAGACCTAGTGCAATCGAATCTTTATATTATAAACCCACTATGTTCTGAATTTCGTGAGAATCGTTGGAGCCGTTTTCGTGATCCGGTGAAATACAAACATATGAACATCTAAACATCCAAACATCTAAATATATAAAAGAAGTTGCTCGTTTAATAGTATAGGATTCTTGATTTAGTAATGTTGTTAGAAAGCCGAAAATGCAATTGGAAGCTGATTAATTTCAATAATATTTGATGAAAAAAAAAATTATAGAAATCATAGTTCGTAGGAGAGTCCACGGTTGTTGAGTGTTTCTTCCTATAGTGAGGTGCACGTTATAATAACAGTGGAAAAAGATAGGAGAAAATCGTTGCCGATCCTCTGTCTTTTCAATGCCTTCTATAGACCGTAGCAGATACAGGTTTATTGATGTAATATTTACTGTTTATTCTCGTTTAAAATAATCAATTATATCTTATAAAGCAAGAAATTATATTTTTCAATAATTTCATAATTAAGATGAAATATCTTGATAATTAATTATTAATTCTACATTGTTAAAGGACGATTTGGCGACAGAGCAAAGCGAGAAAGAGATAGCGCAATCCGCTTTGTTAAATGCTTTGTTTACAAGGATAGTAATTGACCGAGCGAAGTGAGGTCTAAGATTCAATTCGACGGTTTTGCATTTCTCTTAATGTTTAAATGTTTGAATGTTTGAATGTTTATATGTTGCGCATTTACGGCGAACCTCGGTAATAGAATTTCATGAAATTTGACAGGTATGTTCCTTTTTTAATTGCCCGTCGACGTATATACAAGGTTTTTGGAAATCTTGCATTTCAAGGATAATATAAAAGGAAAAAGGAGCCTCCTTCATACGCCAATATTAGAGTAAAAATCAGACTATAGAATAATTCATCATAAAGCAGCTGACAAGTGATTACACAGATGTGTGAAGAAGCCAGTCTATTGCTGTATTTCCATAAGGTCTATAGTTTCAATCAGGTACTTGTGGATGAGAATACTGCGTGAGGTCTACTGTTCACAGAGCTACTAGTACCATTGCTAATCAAACATAACGTGGACTTCACTATAGCAAAGTCCACGCTAGATGGGATCGTATAAAAAGTCCACCGTATGTAAGTCCATGTCACAAGCGATGGCTACATTCTTCAATAAAGAATGATCTCGCTTACTCAACCCCCTCCACCCCCTTCTATTGGACCTCAATCAGTTTATTTGTGTTAACACGATGTCCTGAATACATACATACACCGGCCACATGGCCCCTAATTGAAAATCGACTGTTTGCTCGTATTAATTGGATAGTAACCTATATATATTGTGTAGACTAGAGGACCTTCTAATTGACTCTTTCAAGATATTGTTACACTTTTTTAGAAATTGATAAAAAACTACTTTCACTGATCAGGGGTGGGTGAGGGGAAGCGCATGTTTTCCTTTCACTTTAGAGTTCCTCTTGTTTCCGTGTAGAGCATCCTGTCTACAAAGAAATTAGACAAATTGTGAAATTGATATTATTCATAATAATTACTAAACGAGAATCCAAATAGAATATTGCTAATAAATATATTAGCGTTTGTTCAATTGCTGTTGAATAAAAAGCATCATTCATTAGCATTTGAACAAACGCAATCTCTCCATCTTATTCCATCCGATGTATGCATTAAGGTCTTTGGTTTCAATATTTTGTTTTGCAGTCATGGAATTATTTTGCGTGCCCATCAGTATCAATGTTCTCACATTTGAAAAAACTAATTTAATAGGTAATTAAAAATAATCAAATGAACTGAATAATGCTGAAGAAACTATAACATTTTTGATTGTGAAAAATCAATTTTCATCAGATGGAAAAATTATTACGGAACTGGATGAATGACATCAGATACTTGTGGATGAGAAAACTGCGTGAGGTCTACTGTTCACAGAGCTACTAGTAATTCATGGAAACTGTACCTCACAAGGGCTTGTGGTGATTTATCAAAAATATCGGGGACCGAGCTTCGATCTGGAGTACAAAAGCATAAAAAATGTATTACGAAAAAAGAAATTATAATAACATTCATACAGAAATGTTCATCTAATCACAGTACATTGAGATTAATTCCCAGAGGAATGCGAAAATTTCCCTCACAAAGGCCCAGTTGCACAAAAGCCGGTTAAATTTTAATACTGATTAACTTCACGTGAACCAAATCAGAGAAGACCATTTCAAACAGATGGATCCACTGGAATTAATCAGGATTGAAAATAACCCGGCTTTTTTTGCAACCGGCACTAAGTACCTGATTGAATGATTACAAAAGTTTAACAGCTGAGTCATAATTTTGACACAGTCCCACACACATGAACTCGCTCACTCACTTCCATCACCAACAGACGACGAAATAATTATTATCAGCTGATGAATAATAATAATCCTTTTAATGTCCTTCAACGCGTTTTGCCAGGGATGAGACCTAGTGCAATCGAATCTTTATATTATAAACCTACTATGTTCTGAATTTCGTGAGAATCGTTAGAGCCGTTTTCGAGTTCCGGTGAAATACAAACATATAAACATCTAAGCATCCAAACATCTAAACATATAAACAGAAGTTGCTCGTTTAATAGTATAGGATATTTTGTTGGTTAACAAGTTCCACTTGGTAATTCTACTATTTATCTTGATTCTCCCCTGTCATTGAAAAGATAAAACTTACATTAACAATCACAAAACCCTATTGTGAATCAAATCGATACGAGAGGAGCTCTCAAACGTATCTTATGAGAATGATATCACCGTGCAAATGAATACAACTGTCATTAATATAGTATGTTATTTCTGAAATGAGTTGAAGGTGTTGATTTGTAAGACCGTGGAGCGTTGAGCCATTAGAAAACGTAGCCAAATTCAGCTCCGCTCTTATGAATGAAAGATTTGTACTGCCATGAATAGGAATTCGTATCACGAATAGGAGAATTGATAATTATCTTCCTTCCACCTTCTAATGATAGCTTCTTTCGTTTCCTTTCACTCTCCGCGTACCTGAAATGAATTGTGTTTGTACAAGTACTTTAGTGCTTATCTCACTGGTCCTTTCAGCGATCCCCTCACACGCTCTCTCTCTCACACACACACTTTCAACACATCCTCTTTCTCACTCTTATCTATCATCAATCTTCTTTAAAATCTCATCTACAAAACTTTCAGATTGAAGAGAGGCGTCTAGCGTCCAGGCCGAGTTGGATTGGCAGTTCGATACATTTCTCTAGCACTTATTTTTATCTAGATCTTGACACCAACACATGAAAACAATAATTCATACTTTTTCTTACACCTCGCAACTAGAAAGCCATCTTCACTTCTCAGGCCGGCTACTAACGACAGCACAAGTGTGTGAACATGTGAACATGTATGAACGGACATGATTTCTTCAAACAAGGAAGACACTCAGGCGACATTAACGCCCTATAACTTGGAATTAACCTCTTGTGCTATCCTTTAGTTGGGTTAACACCTAAGTTATTTACAAAATGTTAAAAACTTAATCCTTAGCCTATAGATTCTATTAGATTGAACATAACTTATCATACACATGATGAACATAATGTGTTTGTCAAGTACCGTTCAATCTAATAGAATCTATAAGGATCAAGTTATTAACAAAATGTTGGTTTCTCTCTAAACACTCTTAGGACCGTTTGCACAGTGTAAGTTTAAGCTAAAGCTTAAACCAAATCCGGATTTTTTTGGTTTAAACTAAAATTCCGTTTGCACAGTATCAGTTTAAACTCTTTATTGAGTTTAAACCTCCAAAGCAGGAGGTTTAAACCAAATAATTTGTATTAACTAGACATCTGTAAGATTTTATGGGGAAACAGCTAACAGTAAATTATTTGTCGACGGTTGTTTTTAATGCTTCTGTAGACGTTAATAATTATTTAGGTTATAGTGAATCATTATTGATAGAATTGACAGGAATTGATAGAAGTTTTTAATGCGATTGATAAAGATGTCTGCGAAGAAATTTTAAAACTAAGAAAAATTGGGCAAAAACGAATGATTTAAATTTCTGGGATGATAGAGAATTTTCTTAACGGTTCTGCTTGAGTAAAGCAACTGTCAATCCAGTATTTGATTAAATGAACCACTTGATACAAAATAAGACAATTTTTAACAGTGGCCTTTGATTAAGAAACATATTTTTGATAACACATAACTGAGATATTTTGCTTTCGAGAGATTTCTAATAAACGAGGAAGACCATAGTAGATTTAAGCGTAACAAAATCGCTTTTTTAAAAACATTCTAAAATATATTTTTTGGTGCCTACTAAATACAAGTTTGTATCTAATAGAAATATAGCATTTCATCATTTTTTGAAGAATTTCTTGATCGCTTTTCACTTTTATTACCGTACAGCTTAAGCCCTGTGGATTTTGAACAAGGAAATAGTAGCTACATAATTTACTGATGGTTTGTAAACAAATAACAAATTTCCTGTAAAAGTCAGCCTTCCTGATATTATAAACGATGACATTCTATTACCAACTTAACCCTAAACTAGTTTAACTTAAACTGGATTAGTAAATGCACTGAGAAAACCGATTCAAGTTTAAATTTTTAGATTAACTTAATCGAGTTTAGCAATCTATACTGTGCAAACTGCCCTTAAATTGAACCTAGCTAAAACTGCGCTTACACCAGTTATCAACGAAATGCTTATTTCACCGTTCTTATACTACTATACTTATACTACTACTATCTAATTCTATTAGATTGAACGGAACTTGACAAACATTTATGCACATCATGTGCATATACAGAACATATTATCATATTAATTATGTTCAATCTAATAGAATCTATAAGGACGGAAAAATAAACATTTTGTTAATAACTTTGGTGTAAACGCAGCTACGTCTCATGATACCTCACGTCACCTCCAACACATAATTAAAATGTAATCAACAACACATATTAAAATGTGGTTTTAAGATTTCGTTCTAAGGTATGCGTACGAATTCGTTGCAGAATTTTCAAGAATACTGGAAAAATAATTTGATAACATACCCAATTTTTATAGAGTTTAAACTTTCAAATAATATAGTGTAACATATCAGAACAGTAATCCTATTTTTTTAAATCAATAGTAGATATTACAAAAAAATAAAATGGATTCTTGGTAGAGCTTCATTACATATGTTTGATAGTAAATAAGAGTTGAATAAACAACTTGATCATACAGTTGGAGCAAAATTCATGTTGTGATAGTTAGAAATAATATTAGATGTGTAGGCTAATGTTAAAATTATGGCTACTTCCAGGGTAAGACAAAAAATCTTTTGTAGTGGAAATCAAGCCAAGGTAAGTTTCAGTCTAAGAAAAGAGTATTAAATTTTATATATCATATCTTACTTTAAAATTGTCTGCAATCAATAATGTCTAGTTTTACACTGTAGAACATGCACAGTCATCTGGCAGCAGGTACTAGTAAGTGAAATGCTGGTTAAAAAGTAAAAATTGGTGGATTTTTTTCAGTTTTTCAAAAACAAAATGATGATTTAAAATTTTGAAGGTTGATTTTATACTCTAAATGAATCACAGAAAGTATCACAAAAATGTGGTTGAAAACGTTGATTATACGGGTGTTTATTGAATTATTGTTAATACAAAATCATTGTAACTCGAAGAACTGTACTAGTTGAAATATTGTGACATAAAAATTGATAAAATTGCATGAATTGGTTACTTCTAGCTCAAATTCATGCATCAATCCTCTGAAAACACATTTCTGTTATTATTAAAAAGAATGTAGTGTGGCGCACTCACCCAACTTTCCTTGCCGTTATGAGAATTGATCACCTGACGCTAGTGTTCACGCGCATCTAATTCATACTTATAGACAAGATCTAAGCCAGCTGATGACAGAACAATAACGCTGGAGACATACGAGGTCTGCTATCTCTTCATAGTGAATCATTCAATAGAATGAACAGTTGCCAACAGTTTGCAATTGGATAATCACATTTTCTCGAATTTCGAGCTTATTTTCAATTTTAGGTGAAAATGTTACTGAACATTAATTGTAGAGATTGTTATGCTCAATCTTTTCCACTAGAATTGTTTTGCTCAAATTGTATCTAATGTCTGATAATTGGGAATCTAAAATCGAACTTTGCATAGATGGGGCGGAGCTCCTAAAAGATTTACAGAATCAGTTTTTAATGTAAGTTCTTAAAGAAATTCTTCTTAT
The DNA here is from genome assembly GCF_014356525.2 of Nilaparvata lugens. Classification (NCBI taxonomy): domain Eukaryota; kingdom Metazoa; phylum Arthropoda; class Insecta; order Hemiptera; family Delphacidae; genus Nilaparvata; species Nilaparvata lugens. The sequence goes on from NC_052504.1 coordinate 98,274,601, forward strand.
GAGAGTGTATCCAAATATCAAATGATGATTATATCATTCATTATTAATAATCATTGTATTTCAAAATGATGTGAAAATATAATAATAAATATAAAATATAATAGATATGAGACTTACAGATATTTACAGATATATGACTATTTTGGGTATACATTTGATCAAAATCGTTGGAGTCGTTTTCGAGAAAATTGCGAAAACCCCTGTTTTTGACAACATTTTCTCCTTTTTAGGCGCCATCTTGAATTGCATTTGATCGAAATTGTTCGTTTTGGATCCTTATATTGTGAATACCTTAAGTTCCAAATTTCAAGTCATTCCGTTGATTAGTAGATGAGATATCGTGTACACAGACGCACAGACGCGCATACACTCATACACACACACACACACACAACACACACACACACACACACACACCACACACACACACACACACACACACACACACACACACACACACACACACACACACACACACACACACACACACATACAGACCAATTCCCAAAAGCCACTTTTTTGGACTCAGGGGACCTTTAAACGTATAGAAATTTAGAAATTGGGGTACCTTATTTTTTTCGGAAAGCAATACTTTCCTTACCTATGGTAATAGGGCAAGGCAAGTAAAAAACGACATGATATTGTCGTAACAAATGGTATGCTTCATTTTAATTAGTTGTTGAGTGATAGATATAACATTTGAAAAGAATTTGCTGTATTTGCCATGAATAATTAATAAAGTATGATGATGAATGAAGTGGAGTCCACAGCTTTAAACCGATTTGAAAGCTCATAACTGACAGGTGGTGAATCTGATCTGAAGCGGTCACCCTTCCATTGAGAGTACTCCCTAGAAGAGCACATCACTATAATAAAATGAAATGAATAGTAATACAAACAGATAACCCGTGCTCCGCAAGGAACTTATTAAAAACTTGACAAACTGAAATCTTGACCTACAGAAATATTGGAGAATGTGAAATAAGCCTATAACCATCCTCGGTAAATTAAGAATCTATGTGTAAAATTTCAAGTTGATCAATGCAGTAGTTCAGACGTGATGATGCGTCTTTCACGAATTTCCTATCCCTTATGTGTATAAGCCGATTCTTTCCTTTATTATACAGAGTGAGTCATATGTATGGGAACCCTTCAATAAGTTGGAGACTATTGTAGATATAATACTGTAACTTTCAGGATAAATATTGCTCAAATACTCAGCCTTTTGATGTACAGATGAACTTCAACCCCTCATAAGGGGGTGACTTAGGGGTTGTAACTCGAATATTAACACCCATTGTAAGGTAAATATTTTTGAAGGCCTTTTCAAAACAAGAAAGATGACATAAAAATGTTCTATGACACTTGTATCCAAAATGGCGGCTGATTGAAGTTATAACTCACACTTGTAACTTCAATAAGCCGCAATTTTGAATACAAGTATCATAAAACAAGTATCATATTTTTATTGATATCATCTTTCTTTTTTTAAAAAGGGCTTTAAAATCATGGACCACACAATATGGGTGTTAACATTTGAAGTATTTGAGTTACAACCCCTAAATCACCACCTTATGAGGGGTTGAAGTTCAGTTCTACATCAAAACGTGGAGTAATGGGGCAATAATTTATTCTGAAAGTTACAGTAAAATATCAACAAGTCTTCAACTTATTGAATGGTTCCCATACTTATGACTCACTCTTTATCCCTTAAACTACCAAATAGGGTCTATGAAGCTAGTCCCGTCAAATACCAAATCAATTTTACCATTTGGATAATATGTCCCAGTACAAAAAACAAGATAAAATTAATAAAATTCAGTAGATAGCTTTGTAATTTCAATTTCACATATTATTATTGACATTATATGAGGTTATTTACTTACTTTCAACTCAAAATGACACTGCAAATCACATTAGAACAGCTTCATTCAGCACAAAACCAGCATCTGACACATGCATGCAAGAGAGCATATAACCACAATATAACCTCAATTCACAATAATATGGCGATCAGATAGTTCTAAACAGCTGATGTATTTTACAGAATAGGCCTTAGACTACCACTGGGATTCATTACTGTGTAGTTTAGATGATCTATTCACCCACTGGGATTCGATGAACTTCTATTGGGACATATTATTGTCCTAGTTGTAGTCTGAGGTTAGTCATTTCTGCTGGGACATATTGTCCCGTTGCTAGTCCAAGGGTTAAAATAGATTATAATCACGCTGTAATAATTATTTAATATGTATCATTGTTCAAGAGCAGAAATGATTAGTTGATGATTTGTTGAATTTTCAGGTTCTGGTTCCGAACCTGAAATTCAATCATTGCGAACCGAACAGCGACCTGGTAACAAATGGTGGTAATTTGAGAGCTGGCACCGCCAGAGCTTACCACTCGTCACTCCATGCTTCCAAGAGCGACCAGTTTCTAGCTCTGAATGCTGCAGAAAACATCGTCTTCAGAGAAAACCATCTGGAAGATAAAAGTGTTTCCAAAAGTTTGAAAAGCATAACCGGACAGCTAGGTGCTCAGGTACTCCGAAAGGCTTACAAACTCTCCAACAATTTAGTCGAGTGGGCCAACAAGTTGAACAATCCTGTAGACAAACCTACCAGATTGTTTAGAAGGTGTAGGAGCTGTGATCCCAGGCACTTGAAGTCTGCAAAGGTTGAAGCCACCAACGCCTCAGGTTCCAACAGACTCCCCAGTCGTAGGTTTGGGTCAGCTGTTGAAGCCATCAAGTCTCCATTGAGAGATAACTTGAATTCTGGTTTTTATCGCGTTCTTTCCACTCAGTCACATCGAGGATACTCGAAACTTCAAGGTACTGCTGTTTCACAAGAGGATTCTGCTAAAGATAGAAACAAAAAAGATCAGATCAATCATGTTCATTTTAATGGAGCAGACAAATCTATCCCACATTCTGATGATGAATGTATGTTGGAAACTGAGCATGCAAGAACCTTCAAAGAGCAAAATACTAAACAGAAATGTTACCCCTTGTCTAGAAACTTTTCTTTCGCATTTTTTCAACCACCCTCCACCGCCCACTTCTTCACAACACTCTCCCCATGTCAACTGGATACAGGATTCAACGAAAGTCCGGCGACCTTGTTTGCTCCGCAATATTTATCGATAGAACAGAGCCTTATCGGACGAATCAACGAGTCTAGAGAAACCACGAAAGCAGTCGGAAATGCACTGGTCAATAAAGCTAGAGGAATTCATGAGAAGGTCTTCAAGATTGCACTTCTCTCCAGCTACCAGGATATTGAACAAACTAGAACCGTCAATGAAAAGTTCTTGAATAAATTGATTTGCAGCTGTAAAACTTTCCTGGGACCTTCGCTATCAACTGATGGGAGGGAGCTAGCTGCCTCTAAAAGTCTATTTTCCAAAGAAATTATTCATGGAGACAGCAATCTGGTTGGCGTTAAATCTTCAAACGCTATTTTCCAAAATGAGGAAGAAACTGACGAGAGAAACTTTGATGGTGTTGTTACCATAGAAGGAAAAGTATTTGATACAAACGATGAAACTTTGAACAAACTACTACTTCTTGTCAAGCAAACAAAAATTGCTCAGGAAAATCATTTGGAAGCCCCCATACTTGATCAAATTCTATCACCATCCATGTTAAAGAGACGAGTCGAGGAGAAAATTGATTTGCTCTCTTCGTCAGTGCAAGACTCATCATCTGATATGAAGCGTAATCCTGTATCTTACATGAATTACTCATCCAATGATGATTTGAAATTCTGCGGAGACTTTTTTTCAGAAGATGTGACTGGCGACGTTGAATTTGAAAACCTGAAAGTTAGACCACCAGTTAGTGAGAGATCGGTTTATAGAGTGCTGAAAGCTTTCAAGGACATAGTTAAAGAGGATTCAAACAGTTTGATAAGCTCTCATTATTTACAAAACCATGCTGCTGCAAACTCGGTTGATGTTAAGGAATCAATTAATCCATCTGAAGCCAGTCACAGCCCTGAAATTATCACAGAATCATGTAAATTGAATGAAAAACAGATTGGAATTGCTGAGAAATTTATCGACCGATTCACAACTTCAACTGATTTCATAAAATTCGGAGAACATATCGGTAGAAGCTATCCAACATTTTTCCAAAGCATTCCACAGAGAAATTCGGAAATTATGTTACAGTGCAACTCCATGCGACTGCATTCATTCATAGCCAATTACAATCCAAACATCAGAAGGGCGTCAAACCTTGCTAATAACTCGGATATACAATTTCAAAGCAACGGTCTCACAAAAAATCATCAAATCTTATTTCAACCAACACGAAACAAGTTGATGGGAATTGCTGAGGGTTCCAGAGTTGGGAAGAAGTGGAACCGGAACAAGAAAATCACCTCTCAAGTGCTGATGAAAATTTTGAATGAGAATTTGAATTTGAAAACAAAAACTAATGAATTTTCAGAGAATATCAATTTGTATAATTTGTATGAGAATCGATTTGACAAGTTAAGGGAGGTGATCGTATCTCGTGAATCATCGACTTATAAGAGTTTGCTCGCTGGAAGCAGCAGTTTGAAGGTATTTTCTGAAGCTAATAAGAAAATAGAACCAGTCAAACCGTCTAAGAAAACAACCAACCCTAAAACCTCTTTGAATCTCAATAGAGTTGTCTTCAAGCCAAGAACTGTAGGCGCAGTGATAAGTTCATTGGATTCAAACAGTGCTCAGTTCAATCCAAATAAGAATCTGAATATGAACAATATTGTTAGCTCTGACAATAATTCTGATTATTTAAAAGCAGTAAGCAAAGAGAATGAAATCTCTAGAATAAACAAACTCAACAAACTCAGTAAGAAATTGGCGAGTTCAACGAAAAATCAAGTCAGATATTCATGGAGAAGTAGTAATGCGACTCCAAGTAGTTTCACTGTTTCAGAGAACACTTCAAACGCGAGTAAATTGAACAATGTGGATGAAAAATTGAATTCACGTCATCTTCCTTTAAAATCGAATAATCTGAAAATATTCAAGTCTGACAAGAAGAGTACGTTTGAAGGTTTAGATGGTAGAGAGAATTTTCACGGAAGGAGACAATTTGGAATTTTTAATTCAGTCAATTCCAATAGATATCTCAACGATACACCAAAAGCGAAGCCCTTCTCTTTTAATAGTTCACTTCTTAAAAATAACTCCCATGATGATTCGATTACTGATGCAAGTAATCATGGGGTTTCTCGAATTGATAAGAGTGGGAGTTCTGAGTTCTCAACACAGCCATCTGGTTCTGAGAATAGTCACAAGAGTTTGATTACTGAAACGAAAATGAGAGTAAAAGGAAGCAACCTATTAAACGTCGATTTTAGCGGAGAGCGGAAGATTGCTTTTGACGATAAAGAACAAATTGAAAGTTTCAAATTTATGAAAACAGACAAGCAAAGTGATGGTGTCACCAAACTGAACAGTTATGCTAGAAAGTTGCGACATTCAATTAAATATGGCTCAGTTTTCTCAGATCTCGATAAAAGCTCGGCTGAAATGAAACCGGCTAATAGTCTAGTGGCTGCGATGAATCTTCGTGGAACTGAAAAGAAGGCCGCCAAGAAAAGATCGCTGATTGAAAAACAAGGATCGAATCCATTCAGAATCCCTGTTGAAATTAAAGACACCAGAGATTTAGTCTTGCAGCGGGATCAAGTTGAAAATATCAAAGAAAGATTGATTTCTGACAGGAGCAAAATGTCGGACTTGTATAAGGAGCCAACTCAACATGGTCTCAATCTATTAGATAGAGAGTTTGTTCTGGCTAAAACTGAAGAGACTGAAACAAATAATGGAGGAGCCAGATATTTTGCAAACTTTTTCAAGAAAGATGGTTCTCGTGGGAGTGCTTCTGGATCCGATAAGAAACCATCCAACAAAAACAAAAAGAACGATTCAACTGATACAAAAGTGAAAACTATTGAGAGAAAACTGACATCAAATAATTTGGGAAAATATGGATCCTCCAAGTCAAGTTTTGGAGGTGATGAGAACGGTGACTACAAGAGTGACAATATATTATGAATAAAAAGAATACATCTAGTGGAAGTCTAAGAGGTCCCAACAGGCTCTCCTCCATAGACCTTATGAGATCTGTGAAGACTGACAAACCTTCCAAATCGGTATCTGCTGAATTTCTGGTGAGACCATATCCAAATAGTTATTTGAAAAAAGAAAGCAATCTTCCTAGATTATCAATTGAAAAGCCAAAGGTGAATTTCGAAAATTTCAATCAAAATAGTGGATTTGATAATGATAAGGATAGAAAAATCAGCAATGAAGTTCGAGAAAAAGAGGTGAAAAATTCATCAAGTTTATTTAGTTCTAGGGATACAAACAATACTGGATTTGATAAAGATAGGAATAGGGGAATTGACAATAAATTTCGAGAAAAACAGGTGGAAAATACATCAAGTTTATTCAGTTCTAGGGATACAAACAATCTAATTGAGGCGTTTAATCGTGACAAAACTGTATTTAACGCCGGAGAAAAAAGGGTCTCTCCGTATTAAAAGCTGGAGAGACTAGGTCGAAGAACGAGAACATTACCGTAGAAAACAAGCTGAAAGAAGAGTCAATTTCAAAAGTTGAAGAAAATCAGAAATCTTCTCAAATAGATTCGCGTGGACGATCAAACTCAATCGAGTCTTTCATGAGGAGTGAAAGTAAGTGTAATCAGGGTTACACTTATTTGAAACAAGAGTATAATGAAGACCTGAAGTATAATAATAACAAAAAATTCTTCACTGAAAAGGCAAGTGTTGCTCTACTTCCCGACAGCAAAACTGAATCATTGAACGACAGAGTTGAAATGGAAAAGAAAATTGATGTGGAAGAGAAAGAAACTATCAGACAATCAAATATACTCAGTGATTTATGGCGAAGAGATGATAGCAAGAAAATCATGTCGCTTCAAAAAGGTGGCTCAAAAAGCTCAGAAAGAGTTCAAAGTAATCCTGGTAAGAATATAGGAGCTTTTGGTAAATCATCATTTTTCAAAAGTAATGATGGAAGCAAGGATAAAAGTTTCAGTCCTCAGAGGCCAGCTTTTCTGGACTCAAAACCAGCCGAGAGATTTGTGTTTCAGCCAAATGTGCAGAACAGAGAGTCAAGCCCTGATAATACTTCGAGAAATGAGAAGATCAGTGCATCAAATCATGAGAAGAAAACTGAAAAATTTTCTAAGCAGAGAGAAGCTAAATCCGACAAACCACACTTGGTTAACTCTTCAAGACCAGGTTCCTCACCTGAACATATCAATTCGCTCTACAGAAGCATTCTGACAAAAGACAGGAAAGATGGAGAGATGAGAGGGTTGGAAGCACGTGGCCTTGAATACAGTAGAAAGAAACAGACAGCTGAGAAGACTGACAAGGAAACTCAAACACCGCCAATTGTTGAAAAACCCAAGTCGAAAAAAGTTCGCAATGAAAAAGTTGCAGGAAGTGCTAGTAATCATTTTTCCAAAAGTTTATTGAAATCAGATGCCAAAGATGTACGAAAAACAGATGATGTACCCTCAAATTTTCAGAATAAACCATCCAGAGTGGTCTTCAAAAATTCTGTCGAAGATAAAAAAGTATCTGACGAGGTAACTAAAAAACGTGATGCCGCTCAGTCTGTGAAATTCTTGGAGAGGAAGGATTCTTCAAAGAATTCCGATGGACAGGATAGTAAACAAAATATTTTTGAACCGGAGGTGGGAGGGTTTCAAACGATGAGGGTATTTGCTAGTAGGAAAAAAGAAACTGAGAAAAAAGACTTCTTTCATATTGAGAGCTCGGCAAATCAGAAGGAAATATTCAGAACACCTTTGTCCTTAACTAAGAGGATTCAAACCAAACGAATTTGATTCATTACTAAAATTTCTTAAATCGTTGGAAGTAACTTGTAAAATTGTATTGTTTTGTGATTGTCCGAATTATAATATGCTAGAAAATTGTATTGTTTCGTGATTGTCCGAATTATAATATGTGAGAAAATTAAAAACTTCGCCTGCTTATTCATTATACTCTGTACAAAATTACTTCTTACTTGGAACGGACATGCGCAGCAGAGAAGGCATTCAGCGGCAGGGATACAACGGTGGCTATGTTGCCGTTGTGAACCGGCCAGCGTTCTCTAACATTTCTAGTGAGTATTCAAGCGCTCATGTTAAATTTGGAAGTTTCCTCTCTGCAAGCACTGACTCGACTGACTCTAATCGACAAATTGACAACTGCGCTTCCACCTATGACTCTATCCATCACTATAATTGGTTGATCTCCCTCCATTTCTCTGCGCCGCGAATTCCTCCAAGTCTAAAGTAATTTTGTACGGAGTATAGTATGGATGCTTCATGTCTTTCAAAAGAAAACTTGAAACTTGATGAAGAATAGATAATTGGAAACTTGATCCAGATCAATTTTTCGATAATTTTCTTGGGACCGTTACCAATATTAGCAAACTCTTTCACAAATATTCGAGCTATGTGAAACATTGGTCAATGTTAGTATCATTTTAAACAATACATGGTCAATATTAGTATAAATATCATTATACTATTTTATTAGTATTCGAGTAAGTTGGTATGTGGGTTAGTATTGAATTTAGTATTTCAGCCTTTGAAAGATGAGAATGAAATAATTTAACCAATCACAAACTAATCAATGAGAGAAATTATATCGTCGAAATGCCAAATGCAGGAAATGTCAACTTATTAACTCAAACATAATTCTTATACTTTCAATATACTATACTCAACTATACTTTCAACTTAACTAGGCGTATTAACAGGAAACTTCATCAGATATGTACATCTTATGAAAAATAGGAATAAGGACATAAATACGTGTTACTTTACGGCATCTATTATCCTTTTGAATGCATCATCCAAGTAACGTATTAGTCGAGGTGCGTGAAATAAATTCTAGACAGAGTCCTAATGCTATGAAAGAGAAATTGTGAGATGACTTCACTTTCTTTTTTCACGAGTTAGAACTGCAGTGGAATAATGATTGCCTTTCTATAAATGAATGGTGGTCATTCTCAAAGACAATTTCAAGGCCACAATATTACTGAGTGAGAGATGGCTGATGCTCAAATTTCGTTTTCTTTTCCCACGAGCGAAATTATAAGTATTAAATTTAATATTTTGTCGCTGATTTGATCCACAAGCGAAATTATCCTATACTATACTATTAAACAAGCAACTTCTGTTTATAATTATGTTTAGATGTTTGTATTTCACCGGATCTCGAAAACGGCTCTAACGATTCTCATGAAATTCAGAACATAGTAGGTTCATTGACCGAGCGAAGTTAGGTCTAAGATTCAAGTCGACGGTTTGGCATTACTCTAAATTTTCAAATGTTTAAATGTTTGAATGTTTGAATGTTTGAATGTTTGAATGTTTGAATGTTTGAATGTTTGAATGTTTGAATGTTTGAATGTTTGAATGTTTGAATGTTTGAATGTTTGAATGTTTGAATGTTTGAATGTTTGAATGTTTGAATGTTTGAATGTTTGAATGTTTGAATGTTTGAATGTTTGAATGTTTGAATGTTTGAATGTTGAATGTTTGAATGTTTGAAGTTTGAATGTTTGAATGTTTGAATGTTTGAATGTTTGAATGTTTGAATGTTTGAATGTTTGAATGTTAGAAAGTTTGAATGTTTGAATGTTTAAATGTTTATATGTTGCGCATTTACGGCGAAACGCGGTAATAGATTTTCATGAAATTTGACAGGTATGTTCCTTTTTTAATTGCGCGTCGACGTACAGACAAGGTTTTTGGAAATTTTGCATTTCAAGGATAATATAAAAGGAAAAAGGAGCCTCCTTCATATGCCAATATTAGAGTAAAAATCAGACTATAGAATTATTATTCATCATAAATCAGCTGACAAGTGATTACACAGATGTAAGGAGAAGCTAGTCTATTGCTGTATTTCCTAAGGTCTACAGTTTCAATCAGGTACTACTCTTGTGGATGAGAATACTGCGTGAGGTCTACTGTTCACAGAACTACTAGTAATATAAAGAATAAAGATTCGATTGCTCTAGGTCTCATCCCTGGGAAAACTCGCTGAAGGACATTAAAAGGATAATTATTACTCAACCTTGGAAAAACAGCTGAAAAAAATTATTTCGTCGTCTGTTGGTGAAGGAAGTGAGTAAGCGAGTTCATGTGTGTGGGACTGTATCAAAATTATTATGACTCAGCTGTTGAACTTTTGTAATCATTGAATCAGTGCTTATAGTGCCGGTTGCAGAAAAGCCGGGTTATTTTCAATCCTGATTAATTCCACAAGATCCATCTTTTTGAAATGGTCTTCTCTGATTTGGTTTACGTGAAGTTAATCAGGATTGAAATTTAACCGGATTTTGTGCAACTTTTGGGCCTTTGTGAGGGAAATTTTTGCATTCCACTGGGAATTGATCTCAATTTACTGTGATTTGATAGAACATTTCTGTATGAATGTTATTATAATTAATTTATTCTTTCGTAATAAATTTTGTATACTTTTGTACTCCAGAGCGAAGCTCGGTTCCCGATATTATTAAGTATTAAATATTCTGTCGCCGATCTGAAAAAGATAATGAGTCCGCTTGACATTTCATCTACGTGTGAAAATGTTTTAAATCTGTGTCACAAGTAATCAGCTTTGAGTTGACTTTTTCATCATCCACAATTTATTCTACTAATAGGGGAATTTCAACGATTTGAAAGAAACTCACTTGAATCATTTTGTACATTTTACAATGTGTTATCTTTTTAATAAATCAATAAAAAACAAAATGAGGTAATGAAAGTCAATGAGGCTGGATACTCATTTTCTCACTATCTTATAGTTTGTGTAAAAAAAATTTGCCATAAAAAAATACAGATTGATAAAATAAATATTTTAACTTACAAAATTTTTTTTTTATTTTTGTGTAAAATAAGTTAAGACTTGTCCCTCCATCCGAATAAATTACAGGGTTGCCAAATCGTGTAAAATTGCAACTTCCTCGAATTTCCAATTCTACGTCAGAATTGGATGTAGAATATCATCCCCGATATCCAAGTAGTACTAAAAAAGCTTTACGAAAAATACAGATTTTGGGCGTATCTGAGACGTTATTGCAAATACCTTCCAACACAACATTATTACACCCTAGCTGAGCTTCTGTACTAAATTTGAACATTTTCTGCTCATTTGTAATCGATAAAACTGAGAAAACGCTGGAAAACCGCAGATTTTGGGTGTATCTTTGGAAATTTTTCCAAATCCGTTCTTAGTGCGCCTTTAAAGTGCCAACTGAACATACCTACTAAATTTGAACGTTTATGGTCCGGTAGATTTTTAGTTCTGCGAGTGAGTGAGTCAGTCAGTCAGTGAGTGAGGGCCATTTCACTTTCATATATATAGATCAGCGAGGTATTTGATCTCAATAGATTCTGAAAATGTATTATTCTTGGTCTATACTAGTAGTTCTGTGAACAGTAGACCTCACGCAGTATTCTCATCCACAAGTACCTGATTGAAACTATAGACCTCATGGAAATACAGCAATAGACTGACTTCTCCACACATCTGTGTAATCACTTGTCAGCTGATTTATGATGAATAATTCTATAGTCTGATTTTTACTCTAATATTGTCGTATGAAGGAGGCTCTTTTTTCCTTTTATATTATCCTTGAAATGCAAAATTTCCAAAAACCTTGTATATACGTCGACGCGCAATTAAAAAAGGAACATAACTGTCAAATTTCATGAAAATCTATTACCGCGTTTCGCCATAAATGCGCAACATATAAACATTTAAACATTCGAACATTCAAACATTAAGAGAAATGCCAAACCGTCGACTTGAATCTTAGACCTCACTTCGCTCGGTCAAAAACCTATTATTCAAGGTTTCTATAGACCTTGGTCTATATATCTATCAATATATTTTATTGGCGAATAAAATATAATTGATTATTTAAAACCAGAATAAACAGTTGATATCACATCAGATATACAGGTATCATCTATCCTCTACAGAAGGCAGTGGCAAGACTGAGAACCAGCACGGTTTTCCTATCTTTCTCCACTGCCATTTTAACGTGGATCTCACTATGACGCGTTGTACTAACGGGGCCACACAGTAACTTACTTTTAGTTACTTTAGTAACAGTAACTTACTATCGTTGTCTTTCGCCTTCGGTAGCTTATCCGATCATTGCGATCCCACACATCTGCTGCTGGGAAAGTTCAAGGATTAATTTCCGATCTTCACAGCATTGTGTGCTAATTGCACACGAAACAACCCAATCAAACACCGTTCTCGAACAAGTGTCGAGCATGAGCTTAATTGGGCGCAATTACCCCACTAACATAGTAGACGCTGTTGGGCAAATTGATAAACTTACTTGAATAGAAATTGATGAATAGTTTCATCTGGGAGTTTATTTATTTATTTAGGTCTATTTATTCATACAATAAATACGTCATTAGAATGAATATCGGAGACCGAACTTCGCTCTAGAGTAAATAAGCATAGAACATTTATTACGAAAGAAGAAATTATAATAACATTCATACAAAAATGTTCTATCTAATCACAGTAGATTGAGATAAATTCCCAGAGGAATGCAAAAAATTTCCCTCACAAAGGCCCAGTTGCACCAAAGCCGGTTAAATTTTAATCCTGATTAACTTCACGTGAACCAAATCAGAGAAGACCACTTCAATAAGATGGATCTACTGGAATTAATCAGGATTGAAAATAACCCGGCTTTTTTGAAACCGGCACTATGTAGCTGATTGAATGATCACAAAAGTTCAACAGATGAGTCATAATTTTGACACAGTCCCACACACATGAACACGCCTATTCACTTCCATCATAAACAGACTACGAAATAAAATTATTATTAGCTGTTTTTACAAGGATGAATAATAATTATCCTTTTAATGTCCTTCAGCAAGTTTTCCCTGGGATGAGACCTAGTGCAATCGAATCTTTATATTATAAACCTACTATGTTCTGAATTTCGTGAGAATCGTTAAAGCCGTTTTCGAGATCCGGTGAAATACAAACATATAAACATAATATGTATGTTTATATTATAAACATATAAACAGAAGTTGCTCGTTTAATAGTATAGGATAGGGAGAGAAAAAATAAAGTAACCTTCCACTCTCAAATTTAGATACGGTCACACGTAGTGCGAACAGCTGTTTCAACAGTAAACCGTTATTTCTGGTAGTAAGTCGTTACCCGTTCTAGAAAACCTTTCTACAAACCTCTAAAAACCCTCTCTACAAATATCTTCAAAAACCTCTTGACAAACCTGTATGAACGCTCTCTACAAACCTCTACTAACATCTCTACAAACCTCTACAAAACCTCTCAAATAGCCTCTCTATAAACGTAGGCCTATTAAAATCCTCTCTACAAACGTCTACAAAAGACAGACATTCAATTCAATTCAATTCAAACCCTCTTTTCAAACCTCCACAAACTTTTTCTACAAAACTCGACAAACTCCCTCTAGAAAGTTCAACCCACCTCTACAAACCCTCTCAACAAACCTCCATAAGCCCTCTTACAAACCTCTATAAACCCTCTCTACAAACGTCCACAAACCCTATCGTCAAACCACTTTACAAACCTCTACAAACCTAGGTTCATACGCATTTGTGAGTAGGATTTTGTTTTTGTATTCAAATTTTTCAAATACTGTAATTACAATATTTCTCAAATTTTCAATTTATTGTGATACACTCTGTGATTCATTTAGAGAATAACATCAACCTTCAAAATTCAAAATTCTCAAGTCAATTCCTGGATCTAAAATCAAGTGACGAAGCAGTGTGTGATTACATAACCTTAACTTTTGGACAACATTAACTTTTTATCAACATCTTTGGAGAGAAATAGTACAGGCTCAGCCAAGTTTTTCCTCTAATGTCATATTTATATTATGATCATAGTGTTTTATACAATGAATGAATGAATGAATGATGATGCGTCATTCATGAATTTCCTATCCCGTACGTGTATAAGCCAATTCTTTCCTTTATTATAGATTGTGATAAAATCCAATATATTTCAGCCTCTTTGTTCAAGCTTTTCTACAAACCATGTCTGTAATATTGAGATGCCTTGACTTCAAGCTTCATTGTTCTCTTATTGACAAAAAAATATGAATTAAGAGTTGATAAAAACTTGACTACAAACTCCTATATTTTATTATTGACAACACAAGTGAGAGTTGATGGAATCTTCACAAAATTGGATTCTGTTGCCTTGTCATAATATGGAATTTCCAGGTATCAGACACCCATTTTTATCCAACACTGTTCAGTTTTGAAATAACATAGTGTACTACTAGAAAAAATCTGGTGTGGCGCACTCACACAACTTTCCTTGCCGTTATGAAAATTGATCACCTTACGGTAGTGTTCCCGCGCATCTTAAGTCTACTGTTCAAAGATTTGATCCAGCTGGTGACAGGGCAATAACGCTGGATACCCAAGAGGTCTGCAATCTCTTCATAGTGAGTCATTTAATAGAATCAACAGTTGCTAACAGTTTGCAATTGGATAATCACATTTTCTCGAATTTCGAGCTTGTTTTCAATTTTAGGTGGAAATGTTCTTCTTCTTCTTTATGTGCCGTCTCCTTTAAGAAGGTTGGCTATCAACATGGCAATTTTGATTTTTGAGGCAACCGCCCTGAAAAGATCAATGGAATACTGTTTGTACCACTGTCTCAAGTTATTTAACCAGGAGATCCGTCTTCTTCCTATACTTCTTTTGCCTTGTATCTTTCCTTGTATGATGTTTTGCAAAAGTGTATATCTCTCTCCTCTCATTACATGACCCAGGTATGTTACATGAAATGTTACTGAACATTAATTGTAGAGATTCTCATGCTCAATCTTTTCCACTCAAATTTTTTTGTTCAAATTGTATCTGAAGCCTGATAATTGAGAATCTAAAATCAAACTTTGCATAGATGGGGCGGAGCTCCTGAAATTTTTACAGATATGGGACTTGTGGCAGTTGATAGAGATTATCAATAATTTGTTAATACATCGCAGTTCCGAATGGATCAAGAAACCATCATTTCAAAATATATCTTTTGACAACAATGTCACTTAGTTTTCCCATATTTATTTTTTCTCTATTGAAGTAACGTCTACGGAGATTTCCATATAGTTCACCCTGCTTACACATTGATTTAGTATAGACCAGCAGGTAACCCGTGCTCCGCAAGGGTCTAATTTAAAACTTGGCAAACTGAAAACTTGACCTACTGAAATCTTGAAGAATTTAAAATAGGCAAAATTTCAAGTTAATCAGACGAGTGGTTCAGACGTGATGATGAGTCATTCGTGAATTTCTTATCTTGTACGTGTATAAGGCAATTCTTTCCTTTATTATACTATAGATTGAGTAAAGATAAAATCGAATATATTTCAGCCTCTTTGAGTAGGGTGATACTGCAAGTCCAAATTTCTAGTATTCAGTTCAGAAGAAATGGAATATCAATAGCTACAGTGAGGTCCATATTATAATGGCAGTGGAGAAAGATAGGAGAACAACGTTGCCGAACCTCTGTCTTGTCAATGCCTTCTATAGACGGTAGCTGATACAGGTTTATTAATGCAATATCAACACTGTTCATTCTCGTTTAAAATAATCAATTATATTTTATTAAGCAAGAAATTATATTTTTCAATAATTTCATAATGAATTTTCATAAATGAGATGAAATATTTTTTTAATTAATGATTAATTCTACATTGTTAAAAGACGATCTGGCAACAGATCAAAGCGAGAAAGAGATAGCGCTATCCGTTTTGTTGAATGATCGACAAGGATGGCAATACCATTGCTAATCAAACACTGCCATTATAGCGTGAACCACACTTTATGTAGTAGTATTTTACATTTCTCCTTCAGGATTCTATCAGTACAAAGACTCTATCATAGGGGAAACGTCTAACTAGTTCATTTTCAATAGGAATTGAAAGAGGAAAGTTCATGTTTAGTGGAAAAATAAATTGGGACTGTTTAATTGATGGTCGGAACACTGATAGAGATAGAGATGTGGTTGCGTGTTATACGAGTTGAATTAATTAATTTATGGTACTTGAAGGAAAACGAGTCTACTAGGCGGGAAATAGTCTGTTGCATTTCTAGGTCACATTACTATTGTTTTATTTCTTCTGGATTAGAATCCATCTCTATCAATCTAGAGCAATTATTTTCTAAATTTCACGCATTCATGTGGAAAGTAAAACTGTATGTCTTGAAAAGTATAACCCATCTTTATCAATATGAAGCAATTATTTTATAAATTTCACGCATTTATGTACGAATTACATTGTATGTCTTGAATAAATAAATTGATTGATTGAGAATATATACGACCAATACAGTAACTATATAGCTAGTAGTTCTGTGAACAGTAGACCTCGCGCAGTTATAAACCACAGCCTCCTCTTATACTGTCCATCAGAGTAAATCCTGTCTGTATGTCGTGTTGGCGAGATATCGGTGTGGAAACGGCTAATGGCTGTTGGGGTTGGTGTATCAAAAATGCTAACATCAAAAGCTAATCTCCTTCAAGACGTACTGGCAACAGGAC
This sequence comes from Nilaparvata lugens, assembly GCF_014356525.2. Lineage (NCBI taxonomy): Eukaryota > Metazoa > Arthropoda > Insecta > Hemiptera > Delphacidae > Nilaparvata > Nilaparvata lugens. The sequence continues at coordinate 98,291,244 of NC_052504.1, forward strand.
AGCCCGAGCTCAAAGCAGAGAAAGGTTGAGAGACTATAGTATGTTATTTTGGTTATTAATTGCATGCGCTATTGCATGCAATCAATAATAGTTCATTCAATGAGGCATGCAATTAATAGTCCACACAGCAGCTGATTCTTCACCAAGTTACATTGGGATATTGAATTGCATCCAGTTTTATTTAACTTATTTTATCATAGGAAATCCATGAACTAAATTTCCTATAGATGCATTATTAGTCAACACTCACAGTTACCTTCTCTGCTACCTTCACCTCTCCACTATGTTATGACTCAACTAATATTTTACATGAATCGTCAGTCTTTGAAGTCTAGAGTGATTTCTGAAATACACTATTCGGAAAAATACCTTGAATTTCTAACCTTCACGGTACGAACAGAACGGTCAGGTAGATAGAGATTTTTTAACTCGCTAGCTTTCTTCTATAATATAGAAGAATATATATTATCTATCTAGATAATATATATTTGACAGATAATAGATATTATCTATCTAGATAATATATACAGTCGAACCTCTCTATAACGAACCTCCACTTGACGAAATCCTCTACACAACGAATTTTCACCTGGTCCCATGACATTTTGGAGTTTTGGCTGCTTATTTACCTCTATTTAACGAATCTCGGACCTCTCAACAACAAAGGTTTCTCTTGACTTCAACATACAAAATGTAGTGTGTATAGGAAGTAGACGATCATTTTCAAGGAATTGTTTAGTTTCAGCAGAAAGGTCAATAGGCTAAAAATAATGGCAATTCAGGTAGGAAGAAGATGGGTGGTGGACAGTCAATAGAGGTTGAAAGACATGTCGGAAATTGAATGCATGTTACTCTAAATTGGATTTCAAGAACTTGTTATTTGTAGACCAGGCAGGTGAACGACTGGATTTTCTAAATCTTGCTTTTGTCACACATTTCAATTCTTTGAACTGACTAAGATGATGATGGTTGTGACGAACTTGAGGAGAAGAATCCGTCAGATCAAGAAGTTCTAGAAGCTTTCAAAATGATGACTAGGCAAGGATTATATCTGAAAAATAGTGTACCAGCCTTTCTATGTTCGACTGTTTGAATAGATGAGACTCGTTTATTGAACATGATGTTTTATTCAAATGCAAAATTCAACCGAAAGTTACTCACTCTTTCAAATAAAACATTAAAAAATAGGGAAGTTGAGTTATTATAGTATTTATAGTGAAGTTATTGACAAAATTACCGTATTTCGCGTTCAATCTTACAGTAGTAGTGTGAAAAGTACTAAAAAATCTTTGGTGGAGGAAGTTGAAAAATATTGTTAATGAGTATGTACTTTGATTAAACTCTACTAATAGTACAAATCAAGCTTTCTAGAAATAAATTGGTGAGTTTACTTACCTATTACATTCTATAAATTCAAGAAACAATTTTTTTTTATTTTAAACAGCATGAATTTTCAAATTTCCATATTGATATTGGCCTTTTATGTACCCTACACACGTTCGCGATGATATGTTTTATGTACCATATTCATTTATTTACCGCCGTGGTACCATATTGCAAGATCCATAAGATCGTGGCAGTTTTCTTGACAGAACAACCTCTCAATAACGAATACCTTTCAGCAGCGAATTTTTTCTCGGGATAATCGACTTCGTTATACAGAGGTTCGACTGTATATTTAATAGATGATAGATATCTATTTCAATGACTCCAAATGTTTTCACCATTGCATAGCAATCTAGAAGCATCAATCTTCACTAATTCACACGACTTACTCGTTCTGTTTGCACCATCAGACTGAAAGTTCGTGAAAGGAAATCAATCTCTGAACAACTTTTTCAAAAAGGATCTCATCTGTTCTGTTTTATTTCTATACCATTAATTATAACCGTGGTTGTCAAATAACTCTTCATCATAATCCCTGTTTATAAATCAGCTACCAAAAATCCTAGCTGTAATATTTAGAGAGCTGTCAATCGTGTACTGAAAATAACAACTCTCTGTGACATTACCCCTAAATAATACGGTGGATATTTTTGTTTCTTCTCCATGTAATCACTTCAAACTATTGTTTTGTACTAGAATAATCACAATTATTAAAGATCATCAATAGCAGTGACTTTCATTGTTTTTCTTGGACGAAATTACAGTTATTATGCAAGAGAAGGAACCAAGTAATAACAGTGATAACTACTTGGGTAATATGGGGTGCAAACTCTCTCTGGTATCGATAATTGCAGAGATTATTTCTGAGGGGAGAGACTCAGGAAAGATTGCAAACGACTCAGTACTTGCTCAACTCACCCAGAGAGATTCTACATTATTCTGAGGGATTGCAGAGAGGAAACTCAGGGAAATATTTGAAACTTCTAATAATTCTTGCTCAACTCACGTCTCTGAAACCGTCTGGGAAACCTTTTTTTACTCAGTTCTACCCCAGACACACATGGACTATATTTGACACATTTCTTTAACGTCCTAGTTGTCAAGCGAATGCAGCATGTGGGGTTAGTTGAATCTAAAATTCCTTCATAGTACAGTATATCAATATACTTTGGGAAAGAAACAGTTTTGGGCTTTAAGCCTGTTGTTCATTTCCCAATCATTCATAGTTGAGAATTATATTGTATGTGGCAATGGATGAATTGTCTACATCACATACAATACATTACATGATATAAATAAAAAATATATCTCATAACTTCCGAAACCCAGAGATTATTCTGGATTGAAAGTGAAAGCAGTTCATCTTTGTTTTGCGAAACTCATATTATTGACTGAAATATAGATTCAATTTGTTTTTACTTTCCTTGCTCTATTACCATAGGTAAGGAAAGTATTGCTTTCCGAAAAAAAAATTAAGGTACCCAAATTTCTAAATTTCTATACGTTTCAAGGTCCCCTGAGCCCAAAAAAGTGGTTTTTGGGTATTGGTCTGTATGTGTGTGTGTGTGTGTGTGTGTGTGTGTGTGTGTGTGTGTATATGAGTGTATGTGCGTCTGTGTACACGATATCTCATCTCCCAATTAACGGAATGACTTGAAATTTGGAATGCAAGGTCCTTACAATATAAGGATCCGACACGAACAATTTCGATCTAATGCAATTCAAGATGGCGGATAAAATTGTGAAAATGTTGTCAAAAACAGGGTTTTTCGCGATTTTCTCGAAAACGGCTCCAACGATTTTGATCAAATTAATACCTAAAATAGTCATTGATAAGCTCTATCAACTGCCACAACTCCCATATCTGTAAAAATTTCAGGAACTCCGTCCCATCTATGCAAAGTTCGATTTTAGATTCCCAATTATCAGGCTTTAGATACAATTTAAACAAAAAGTGGAAAAGGTTGAGAATGAAAATCTCATCAATTAATGTCCAGTAACATTTTCAACTAAAATTGAAAATAAGCTCGAAATTCGAGAAAATGTTATTATTTCTATTACAAACTGTTGGCAACTGTTGATTCTATTAAATCATTCACTCTATGAAGAGATAGCAAACTTCGTGTGTCTCCAGCGTTATTGTCGTGTCACCAGCTGGCTTGAATCTTTGGATAGTAGACTTGAGATGCGCGGGAACACTAGCGTCAGGTGATAAATTTTCATAACGGTAAGGTAAGTTGTGAGAGTGCGCCAAACCAGATTTTTGAATGATGAATTCAATGCATCTATTAGTACACACACATCGATCTTTGGACGTAAGGTTTTTTCCGTCCTTATAAATTCTATTAGATTGAACAGATGACGTCTGTCCAGTTTCGTTCAATCTGGTGGAATTTATAAGGACGGCAAGAAATCGCACGTCCAAAAATCGATGTGTGTGGAGACTGGCTTAACTATTAGTAAACATAGCATTCAAATCAATAAGCAAGAAGCACCTGGATGCAAAAAGCCGCATCGCGCCTCCTCAGGTGTGCATCCAGCTAAAGTTTGTCATGACATGCATTAACTATTTGGCGGTACGAAGTTCGCCGGGCCAGCTAGTATGGAATACAAATTTAAACGTGAACTGAGTTTGTTAACATTTCAAACAGGTGACATCAGATACTTGTCGATGAGAAAACTGTGTCAGGTCTACTGTTCACAGAACTACTAGTTATTATTGTTACTAGTAGTTCTGTGAACAGTAGACCTCACGCAGTATTCTCATCCACAAGTACCTGATTGAAACAACTATAGACCTTATGGAAATACAGCAATAGACTGGCTTCTCCACACATCTGTGTACTCACTCACTCACTCACTCACTCACTCACTCACTCACTCACTCACTCACTCACTCACTCACTCACTCACTCACTCACTCACTCACTCACTCACTCACTCACTCACTCACTCACTCACTCACTCACTCACTCACTCACTCACTCACTCACTCACTCACTCACTCACTCACTCACTCACTCACTCACTCACTCACTCACTCACTCACTCACTCACTCACTCACTCACTCACTCACTCACTCACTCACTCACTCACTCACTCACTCACTCACTCACTCACTCACTCACTCACTCACTCACTCACTCACTCACTCACTCACTCACTCACTCACTCACTCACTCACTCACTCACTCACTCACTCACTCACTCACTCACTCACTCACTCACTCACTCACTCACTCACTCACTCACTCACTCACTCACTCACTCACTCACTCACTCACTCACTCACTCACTCACTCACTCACTCACTCACTCACTCACTCACTCACTCACTCACTCACTCACTCACTCACTCACTCACTCACTCACTCACTCACTCACTCACTCACTCACTCACTCACTCACTCACTCACTCACTCACTCACTCACTCACTCACTCACTCACTCACTCACTCACTCACTCACTCACTCACTCACTCACTCACTCACTCACTCACTCACTCACTCACTCACTCACTCACTCACTCACTCACTCACTCACTCACTCACTCACTCACTCACTCACTCACTCACTCACTCACTCACTCACTCACTCACTCACTCACTCACTCACTCACTCACTCACTCACTCACTCACTCACTCACTCACTCACTCACTCACTCACTCACTCACTCACTCACTCACTCACTCACTCACTCACTCACTCACTCACTCACTCACTCACTCACTCACTCACTCACTCACTCACTCACTCACTCACTCACTCACTCACTCACTCACTCACTCACTCACTCACTCACTCACTCACTCACTCACTCACTCACTCACTCACTCACTCACTCACTCACTCACTCACTCACTCACTCACTCACTCACTCACTCACTCACTCACTCACTCACTCACTCACTCACTCACTCACTCACTCACTCACTCACTCACTCACTCACTCACTCACTCACTCACTCACTCACTCACTCACTCACTCACTCACTCACTCACTCACTCACTCACTCACTCACTCACTCACTCACTCACTCACTCACTCACTCACTCACTCACTCACTCACTCACTCACTCACTCACTCACTCACTCACTCACTCACTCACTCACTCACTCACTCACTCACTCACTCACTCACTCACTCACTCACTCACTCACTCACTCACTCACTCACTCACTCACTCACTCACTCACTCACTCACTCACTCACTCACTCACTCACTCACTCACTCACTCACTCACTCACTCGCATAACTAAAAATCTACCGGACCAAAAACGTTCAAATTTGGTAGGTATGTTCAGTTGGCCCTTCAGGGCGCATCGTTTTTCAATAATGTTGAAAATAATATTATAATTGATATTTAATCACAATTATGAAAATGTATTATCAAACCATTGAAAAATACATTTTCTCAACGAACAACGTTTTCTAACAATGTAGAACTAATATTCATTCACAAAATATTCAATATCAATTATTATATTTAATCATTGGAAAATACTTCTCCTTTTATAGACTATAATAATTGATTAGTTTGAACAAGAATTAACAGTTAATATTACAGTTGAAATACCGGTATCAGCTATCTTCTATAGAAGGCAGAGAATAGGCAACGCTATGCTCATATCTTTCTCCACTGTCATTATAGCGTAGACCTCACTGTGGTATAGCCTCTAATTTCTATATATTATTTTGATATCGAGTGCCAACTATTGTCAATAGTATTGGACATTTTTATTTATTTAGTTTTTTACCCCGTTTTTCGGAGGAGACGATAAACTGTCGGTCCCGACTACCTAAAAGTAGTCGTCATCTCTCATCATCATCCCACTCACTCATTACCCACGCACAAGCCTAGGAGCTTATGTGGGCATCACCCTCAGTATTATTGTTACAAGAAAATACTGACCCGGGAGAAAAAACTAAGGATACTCATTGTACTATTTCTCTCCCAAATTTAGGTAACATTTGAAAAGTCCCAAATAGAGTTATGATTTCACTTTTCTAAAATGTCGTTAATTTTCGTTTATTTTGTGATGTTTTATTTATTTACACATTGATTCATACAATATAATTCTCAACTAAGAATGATTGGGAAAAGAAGAACAGGCTTGAAGCCCAAAACTGTTCCTTTCCCAAATTTAGATAGAAATTGTCCAAAAATAGGTTATGTTTACACTTCATTATTTTTGTCTATTTTCATTTATTTTGTGATGTTGAATATTTTTGGTTGGTGCAGGTTGTGGTTCGTTGTTTAAATTGGCACGATCGTCAGACAACTTTCAACGTCTGTTGTGCTGGCTAGGCTTCAAACCAAATGGAGAGAGAGAGCGTCAGGCGTACCTGTACACAGGCTACCTGTTGGCGTGGCTGATTGATGCAGTTTTCGGCCTGCTCCACGAGTGGGAAAACTTCATGATGCGTGTATCGGTGCTGAACGACATCACCCTGGTCATTAGTCTGTTGTGCTATTGGAACTTTATGGGCGATATGCATATCCTATTCGGAGTCATCAAACGATACAGGAATGCACTGCACAACAATAGCAGTTTCGAAAATATTAACAGGTACGTTACTGATCATTGGGGCTGGATAGATCAATGTTGAAATGATATAGAAATGTTTGTAATCCATCTATATACAAGCGAAATGGCACTCACTCACTGACTGACTGACTGACTGACTGACTCACTCACTCACTCACTCACTCGCATAACTAAAAATCTACCGGACCAAAAACGTTCAAATTTGGTAGGTATGTTCAGTTGGCCCTTCAGAGGCGCACTAAGAAATCTTTTGGCAATATTTTAACTCTAAGGGTTGTTTTTAAGGGTTTAAAGTTCGTCTTTTAGCATGTATATTATTCTTCTCCCAATCTCTTAATTATAATTGACATTTCCATATCATATGTTACTATAGAACTTTAATGTAGATAGAGTACCTCTTCGAAACAGTTGTTAACTGGCAACTAAATTAATAATTTTGTCAAGTTGGCATTAAGTTGAGTTGACTTTGTTAGGTTGGCACCAAGTTGAAGATTTTAAATGCATTTATCGCGGAGAAATTGATTGGGCTACTTCAATCCTGGGAATATTATATTACTAGCAGTCAGGCTCGCTTCGCTCGCCATATCCGTTTAACCAGCCGTTTAGTCTGGACCCCCAACTGGATTGTCCTAACATATGATAAAAATGCCCAAATGAAAAATGCAGGCGAGCGAAGCGAGCCTGCTGATCTCATTCTTGGACGATCCAGCCGGAGGTCCAGGGGGCGGAGCCCCCTGGCTAGACGGATATGGTGAGCGAAGCGAGCCTGACGGCTAGTACTATAATAAAGTAAAGAACTGGCTTATACACGTATGGAATAGGAAAATAATTATGTTTCCCTACAGTTACCTTGAAAAGTGATCATTCCTGCACTGATTACAGAACGCAAAGAATCACTTTTCCGCTCTAGTGCGCAAAGTATTACTTTGCGTACTCTTAATACTTTGCGAATTATCTTGCAGCCATCCCAATCAGCTGTTGACATTGTTGGCGTGTATTTTGAATGCAAATTTTCTTCTATCTATATTTTTTCTGATTTTCAAATAAATGAATTAGAAAACTCATTAAATTATACATTTTGAATATTATGAATTATTAATTATTTCAAATAATATTTTTTTCATTCATGAATTGATTAGTTGAAAAATTATTTCGATATCGAGATTCGCTCAAAATTATTCAAATTTCCAAATTAATTGGATTAATTTAATTTTTAATTTGAATAAATTATCGATTATTAATTTTCAATTGGATTATCAATTTTAAAATAAATTAAATTTGTTATTAATAACAAAATTATACAGACAAACATTTGATGGATTTCAGCCATCATTTTACTCATAATCAACCACTTCTCATTTTCAATGATAACTGTAGGAAAAAATTAATGTGAAATACGTGCCCAAAGTTCCTCGCCTACGGCTCGTGCGTAAATGTTTCTTTCGGTGTAGTAAACTGTCACTTGAGAATAAGAATAATAATAATTGTATTCTTCCAATGCATAACAGTGCTATCGGAAAGGTCAATTTGCGCACTAGTTGCACAAATAACTATTGACGCATCGTCACGTCTGAACTACTCGACTGATTAACTAGAAATTTTGCATAATAGATTCTTAATTAACCGAGGAAGCTTTCATGTCATGTTTCAAAATAGTCCCTTGCGAAGCATGGGTTTCCTGCTAGTTATTAAATAAAAGCAAAATGGCACTGATGCATGCACTCACTCACTCATTCATAAATAATCAACAGAAAAATAAATCTACTGGACATTCAAATTTGGTATGTATGCTCAGTTGGCCTTTAAGAGGCTCACTACGAACGGATTATGAAAAACATCCAAAGATTCGCTCAAAATCTGTGGTTTCTCTGCGTTCTCTCAGCTTTTTCAAGAATTAATCGACTAAGAATTTTCAAATAAGGTGCACAGGCTCAGCTGAGGTGAAAAAATGTTGACTTTATCAAAGGAGTTTTAGCATAACGCCAGAGATCTGCTCAAAATCGGCGGTTTTTCTGCGTTCTCTTAGCTTTTTCAAGAATCAATCGACTAAAAGAAGGTTCACAGGCTCAGCTGAGGTGCAAAAATGATGACTGTATTAAAGGAGTTTTAGAATAACGCCAGAGATCTGCTCAAAATCGGCGGTTTTTGGGCGTTTTACCTTTGTTTTTTCAGATTATTCAATACTGTTACATGATGCTGGGGAGTCCGGTCTCACAAGGTGTCAAACTATCAAACGATAAACCGAAAAACTTCAACTTCAAAATGATAATTATGTAATTTTGTAACTATGTAATTTATATTATGTAATTTATGTAACATGATGATGACTCATCAGTACTCTGCCCTTTGGGCAGGTTCATTCCTCCTTCTCCAATCCTCTCTATCCTGTGCTATTCTCTTCATCATGAAGGATTTCCCCTCCTCCCTGACGTCATCCACCATCTTCACTCTTCTCCGCCCCAGCCCTCCACAGTCCCTTCCATTGCCGTCAAAAGGAGGCCGCCATGTCTCATCAAGTGTCCCAGCTCAATAGACATGAAATTTGGTATAGAAGTCAATCTAGGATCTATAGTGAGGTCCACGTTATAATAGCAGTGTTTGATAAGCAAAGGTATTGTTATACTTGTATATCATTCAACAAGCGCTATCTCTTTCTCGCTTTGCTCTGTTGTCAGATCGTCTTTTAACAATGTAGAATTAATAATTAATTAACAAAATATTTCATCTTAATTGAGAGCGCTATCTCTTTCTCGCTTTGCTTTGTTGTCAGATCGTCTTTTAACAATGTAGAATTAATAATTAATTAACAAAATATTTCATCTTAATTGAGAAAGTATTGGAAAATATAATTTCTTGCTTAATGAAATATAATTGCTTATTTTAAACGAAAATGAACCGTTAATATAAATTAACTTTATTATAATATTATAATAATATAATCTAGAATATTTCTTTTGTAAGTTTTTATTTTGTATTTTGTTTTTATGGGCAATAAAGATGTTTGAAAAAAAATTACATAAATAAACCTTTATCAGCTACCGTCTATAGAAGCCATTGACAATACTGAGGATCGGCAACGATGTTCTTCTATCTTTCTTCAATGTCATTATAACGTGGACCTCACTATAGAAACAATATGCACCATTTTTTTCTAATTCTTCTACACTTCTGTACTTTTTTGATCCAATACTATAGTTTGTGTAAAGTAAGTTGAGACTTGGCCCTCCATCCCAAGAAATTACAGGGTTGCCAAATCGTGTAGAATTGCAACTTTCTCAAATTTCCAATTCAACGTCAGAATTGGATGTAGAATATCATCCCCGATATCCTAGTAGTACTAAAAAAGCTTCAAGGTTGAAGGATTAAAAGGAAATTTAACTTTTATGATAAAATTGGAAACATTTGTTTTTTTTTTTTTTTTTAATATCACTTCTTTCAGAATCATGGGGCGTCGTAATGCGTGATAATGTTATATCAAATTAACGGGGAGATTGTCTCCTTTCTATTGGTGTCTGGATTTTTTTATCCGACTTATAGTTATTTTTCAATTAATGATTATGTTTGTCAATGTCGAGACATTTCGAGCAGAAAACATTAAATTTTTGACATGCTAGAAACTTTTTTGTTTCAAAAGATAAGTAGGTGGTGAAAGCGAGAGAGTTTCTCAGAAATAATTGAAATTATTTTTCCAATTGTCAAACCTACTCGGAAGAACGTATTTTGGCCGCTCAGGTGTTTCAAAGTCAAGGATAGCGGCTGAATTGTGTGCCACCATAGGCTATCAATAGCTGGGATCACCAAAAACAAAATACATAACGATTGAAAATTCAGCAATTGCAAGCCACATGATTATATTATAAAATAGTGAAATGACAACCTCGCCTCGAATAATCCAAGCAGTGTTTCATTACAGCCTTTCTAGAGGCAATCAGCTACTTACGTTTGAAATAATTCAGTCAAAAAACTCGTAAATTTCCAGCTTTTAGCATACAATTTGGTACACAATGCATACCATGGAGCCGCTCTCCGAACTTTAAAATTCCTTGGAGACCAAAATACGATCTTCCGACTACTTTTGACAATTGAAAAAATAATTTCAATTATCTCTGAGAAACTTTCTCGCTCTCACCACCTACTTATCTTTTGAAATAGAAAAGTTTCCAGCATGTCGAAAATTTCATGTTTTCTGCTTGAAATGTCTCGAAATTGACAAACATAATCATTAATTAAAAAATAACTATAGGTCGGATAAAAATTATCCAGACACCAATAGAAAGGAGACATTCTCCCCGTTGAGTTGATATAAAATTATTACGCATTACGACGGCCCATGATTCTGAGAGAAGTGATATTCAAAAGAAAAACAAATTTTCGCGATGTTTCCAATTTTATCATAAAAGTTGAATATAAGTTGAATTATCATAAAAGCACTACTAGGATATCGGGGATGATATTCTACATCCAATTCTGACGTTGAATTGAAAATTTGAGAAAGTTTTACACGAATTGGCAACCATGTAATTTCTTAAGATGGAGGGCCAAGTCTCAACTTATTTTACACAAATTTTAATTGCTGATTTTATTTTACTGCAGGCGGTACTTGGAGAGTTTGGAAAAGATAGATGACTACATGGAAATTGGGGTGAGATTTTACGTGATTTTCCACTTTGTTTTCATGAGTGTGCCCATCTCGGCAGTTGCCTACAAAGTGGTAAAATCCGAGCAACAAATTGACTACAGACGAATGCCGCAGCTATGGTACTTCCACTATCCGGCCAGTCTCCAACGAGTCACTCTCTTCCACTACTGCTGTGGAAATCTTCTAATATATTTCGCCTTATTAGCAGCGCTAATCTTTTCATTGGTATTACTTCATGCCATTTATCTGTCAATATATTCGTTAGTGAGCTCGTTTGACTACCTGATTCTCTGCATGCTCGAATGGGACCAAATGTCGACGGATATAGTCACCAAACTGCACAACGAGAGCATGAATCCCAGTACCCACAAGTTCTATGAGCTACGGCTGAGATATGGACTGTGTGAGATCATTGTCTTCCATCAGAATCTTTGTAGGTAAGCACTGAATTGTGGGTGAATAACTTTCATTATTTGTTTTTAACAATATTTATTAAAGGACCCGGACTGTAATATACAGAGTGTGGTAGCGAAACTTCCCATTTTTAACCCTAAAGAGACACACTGGGGTGTTTCACACCCCAGGGATTTTTTTTCTGTTCTGCAGTTGACAATATCAAACAGATGGGAATTTATGCCCAGTCTAAATTAGGTTTGTAGTATTGTCAACTACTCTCCACTACTTCCAGTCAGTAATAGCATTCTACAAGGTCACCAGCTCATCTTGTTCTTCGTTTGGGGTGTCTAACACCCCAGAGTGTCTTTTGGAAAAAATATTTGTAATTAGCAAGTTTTGGAAATGGACCTTTGTCAAGTAGCTAGTTTTGATACTGTAAATGAATCAGGTCTGATTTGGAAATCTAAAACAACAAAGAGCCTGAAGAACAGGTTTAAAAGTTCAAAACAGAATTTATTCAAAGAAATGTTTTATTAAACATATTGGAATAATCTTGAAATGTTAAATCAATGAAATATTGTAGAAAAATGTACTTTCTCCAAATATTAAAAAATGAGCTAGAACAATGTTCATGAAATTTTTTTTAAATGTAACAATTGATGCAAAATGTGACTGTCTTCAATCAATAAAAAATTAGCTAGCTCAACGTAGATCAAAAAGAGTTTTTTTTACCTGATTATCATAAGTCTTTTTTTACACTCTTAAATTTATTTCTTCCTTGGGCTCATCAATTTCTTCATTTTCATCAACATTTTGAAGATCCAGTTGTTCTTGTTTTGATATGACATCTTTGTAGAACTTCAAATGACAATAACTTTCCACTGCCCCTTCTTCAGCTGTCACTTCTTCTTCAGCATTCATTCTTCCTCAGGCCTCAGGTATAATACAAAACAACTTGAACAACATAAACCTCTTGAAAATCAATCAACTATCAATGAACACAGCTGATTGAAAATAACTGATCCCCTGGAAGTGACAGGTTGGCCAACAGTACTATAGATTTTCATATTCAGTAATATTGATTTTCACTATGAAAATGTACACCAGTGTTTCAGAATAAACAATATTGTGGAAGCTTACAACTAGTAAGTGGGGCTTTTTTCTATTGCAGCTAGCCAGTTTTGGAAAAAACTTCGTGAACTATGCCATCTTAGTTGCTAGCAAGTAGATAGTTTCCGAACAGTATCTGAGTTTGCATGAAGACAGTTTTAGAAATGGAATGAAATGCAACTAGGCTCACTTTGAATCTGTACTCGATTTTCAATCATTCTTTTAAATAGGATAAAGAAACTTTTGCCACAGTAAAAGTGTTTTATAATGTGTATTCCAGTTGTACCAACAACTTGCAATCAAAATCTCAATTTCTCAAATATTTTGTCAAGAATGCACTTTTGGAAATGGACTACTCAATAAAATTATAGAATAATACTACAACGCGTTGCATGCTGCAAGAGCCCTGCCCACTTAAGCGGCAACAAATTAATAATAATGATTTATTTATTTGTTACATACCACAATCACAATATCAAATTGATGATTGGGAGAGAATCAACAGGATGAACCCAAAACTGTTTCTTTCCCTAATTTTGCTAAAAATAGATTGAGATATATCACCATACTTCAAGTTTATAATATTATGTTCTATGAGAATCACCCGCTGTATGCACTTTTTATTTCAGTATTTTCTAGTGGAGAAGCGCGCAGGCACACCTTTTTCATGTCTATATTGACTGGACTATAATGCTATTACAGCTTAGAGCTTAAATAAGATTATAAGGTTTCCAGAGAATAAAATTTATTATTTTGTTTGACTGAAATTGAATAATTTTCAGTTGATCCTAGCTGACATCCTTATCATTTATACTATAAATTCATACCCTAATCCGATCTCAAAAAATGTCATATTCTCTTGGTACCAATAAAATCTTTATAAAATTAGTTTTGAGAAGAAATTTTATAAAATTTGAAAGGAAACTATAAATTCATACCTCAATCCGATCTCAAGAAAAAAGATTCTCTCTGTACCAATAAAATCTTTATGAAATATTAGTTTTGAAAAGAAATTTCATAAAATTTGAAAGGAAAACTGATAACTGGTTTCAATCACAACCTCAAGAATATTTTCTTCCATTTCAGAGAAACAAACAATATGAACAAAGGGCTACAGAGGATTCTTTTAATTTTCATCAATAGTTGTGCAATCCAAATGTGTTTGGGATTTTTCTCTTTGACTGAGGTACAGTATGCTACATGAATATTATTTACTATTTTTTTATAATTCAATTATTCTATTATACTAATCTGAATAGATAATAAGAGGCCACCTGTTCATTTTTCAACCTCAAATTTTGACTTGTCAAACTGAAACGTTTGACTGTAAACTCGTTGAGAAGAATATTCTTCAACAAAATCCATAGCAAAATTTTCTGCTGTGACGTATCTCGAAGGCCTACTATAGAATGCGAGTGTTAAGTCGCTGAAATTTAAATATTTTTCCACTAACTTACTCTTACTTACTTACTCCCAGGGCCATCTATATCTAAGTTGATATTTGGCCGCACCAACAAACTGTCTCCACGTAGTTCGCTCCTCAGCATCTCTTTCTGTCGCTCCAAGTCTCTCCTTGTCAGTCTTAACCTGTTACTACCATCTCTGTCTGGGTCTCCCACGGGGTCTTCTTCCTATAGGGTTGGGTGTTGAAACTTTTTTGAGTTTGGACTCTTTTCCTCTTCTGAGTATGTGCCCAGCCCATTGTAATCTCACACATTTTATTTCACTTACAATGTCTGGTTTATTGTAGAGGTCTCTGATTTCCTTATTATGTTTCCTCCTCCATTCTCCTTACTCCTACGTGGGCCCATATATCTTTCGCAGCACTTTATTCTCAAACACTATGAGCTTTTGTTCTTCTTTCTTGATTATTTTCCAAGTTTCAGACCCATAGAGTAACACTGGACTTATAATTGTCTTGTGTAGTCTGAGCTCTGTTCTTTGAGATAGGGACTTTGAAGAAAGTAGTTTTTGTAGGCATACATACACCTGTTTGCTGAGTTTACCCTATTTTGTATCTCTACACTATCCAAATTTTTACTTGAGACTGTTACACCGAAATATTTGAATTCATGTTCATCTATTTTCAGGCTGCCCATCCTTTCCCCCTGGTTTCTTGTAAAATGTATAAATTTAGTTTTGGAATTATTAGGCCCATTTTCTCGGCTTCTTCTATTAGCAATTTGGTAAGAGTTCTCATGTCCTCTATATTTTCTGAAATAAATGCCAAATCATCTGCAAAAGTCATCATCATCCACTAACTTACTCATTTTTATTATCTGATGAAATATTTTAAAATGGCTACCGGTACTTGAACTGCATTATAGTTCACTATTATACTCCAATATATTCACACTAATCACTAGTAGCCTATTTATCCTTTTTATTTGAACACTACTAAATTCAACATTTATGCCACTTTTAATATTCATTTCGGCACTTGAAAATGATGGCATTAATGCTGAATGCAATAGTTTGAATAGAAAAGGATAAAGATGGTACTATTGATTTTCATAATAATTAAATTATTTTTTATTTATTTTATCTTTTTTTCATTGAACACACCTTTGTGTATTGTATGTAAAAATCAATAATCAAGAATCAAGAATCAATAATCAAGAATCAAGAATCAATAATCAAGAATGTTTTATTGTTACAAACAAAATAATTGCATTGACAAAAGTCATTTCATAATGATACAGTAGCATTGATATATTGTATACAAGTACACGTTATATATATTAGAATATTGCAAATTAAAATACAAATCGGCTACTTAAATATTTTATCTACGGATAACAATTACAGACCAGCATTTCCTCGATTGAATAAAATGCTTTATTCTTCAACCATCCTTTTATTGCTCTCTTAAAACTATCAAGATCATAATTCCGTACTTCCAGTGATAACCTGTTGAAAATTTTCACTCCTATATAGCAGTACATTTTTGTATTTTGGCAAGCCTAGCACGCCCCAGATCAATCTGACTACCTGACCGAGTGTTATGCTCATGAATTAATGCTTCCCCACAAATTGAAAAGATTAGAATTTTGCTTTACAAATATTAAAAAATCCATCAAGTTTAGTGACAATAAACTTTTAATTTATGCCCATAGAATTATTTGTGTGACTTATTGAAGCCTAGACTACTGTGTTTCCACGTGAATAATATATTTTAAAAAAACATTTTTTATGAGAGATGATGAATGCGTTTCCTACTCTAGAACATGGTACACCATAGTGGAGTAGATCGATTTCTGCACAGAAAACATTAAACATGTAGAAGACACATTATAAAAAATTTCTAAAACTAACTATTGTATGTAATTGTAAACTATCTAATATTTTCTGTAATTGATGTTGTAGTAGTAGTTGTTTGGGGGGAATAAACGTTTATTTATTTCACTCCTGGGAGGAGGTTCATCAGCTTATTGGGATTATTTTTGTGCTCTATGGTACGGTCACAGTATACATACAGTACGGGAACTTGGCTATACCCTGACGCCAAAATCCGCCATCTTGTTAGGAAGCGCCGCATTGTAATAGCACAGATGAAAGAAACACACTTTATGCTTCTTCCGTGGTAATAGTATTGATGGTAGGTTCGGATCACTTTAATGATCGGGATCAATTGATCTCGTTCACTGCCACGAGCCAATCAGAAGACCAGGATTGGAACTTCCCAAGGTCACGTGATGTGTTTAGTATTGGGGTCATGTAAAAAGCATTGGTTAGATAGGCGTTTGATTACAAGTTTCCATTCTGTATCTATTCTGTGGTACGGTAGTGGTCCCTACTGGTTGATTCATTATTGAATATGCATTTTATTTGCAGGGAGATGATAATATATTAAAATATTTGACGTTTTCCACTTGTGTTCTCATATTCCTTACATTCATCTGTGGCTTTGGTCAAATGATAAAAAATAAGGTAAGAATGTACGCCTACCGTAAACCGTGATCTTATAATTTGAATTATATTCACACAAAATCATGAACTACCGGTATGTATTAAAGTACCAACCAGCGGTTTGAAGATAACAAATTGAAGATGGAGCCATAGGTGTTGTAACATTTATGTAGCTTTCCAATACATTTGCGATATTATTAGACAATATAACTGAGAACAGTTAGCACAAGAAGATATAGGCTACCATGGTATTAGGACGTTTATGTTGCAAGTTTCACTGTTATTAACTCAAGCCGAAAGTCCAAGTAGTTGTTTTTCGTGAAGCTATGTGACGCTGGTAGTCTCTCATACTGTGCCGTTCTTACACTCTCAACCCAACAAAACAGTAATAATAGACAGTAATCGCCAGTAATCGGTTTGAGATAACAGAATACCGGCTTGAAATTTGGAACATAAACAATCTACATACCATGAGATATCTTCTTATGGTATCTTTTCTCTGACAATATTCTAATGTTTAAACTGTATAATATCACTATAAAAACAGAATCATAAATTATATATCTTATTTTGTTTTGTCTCTAAACTCTGGAACGCTTTAAATTGATATGAAGTTTTGCGTTAAGATGAATATGTTAACAGAACCATAAATCTTCATTTGGTGTGGGACTTCAAATAGTAATGGTGTGCAAAGGCTGAAAATAAACTTTCTTCTCGTGATATTTTTCAGAGTTTTTCGATTTGTACCTATATCATTAAGCTATCAAAATGAAAAAGTTTTCTCAGGAAAACATTTTTTTTCCGATCAATACTTTTTGAGATATGAGCGCCTGAAGTTCGAATTTTTAGGACAGAACATTTCAAATTCTGTAAGATATAAATCCATGAGATTTAGAGGATGGATTCTCCATGGTATTGTTGATCTAGTAAAACAAACATTTTCTGAAAATACCAATTTTTGAAAAAGTTATTCAATTTACCAATAATAACTCAACACAAAGCTATTTTTGGTTACACGAATGATATAAATTAAATGAAGACGAAACTCAGTTTCTGACATTTAGCCAGAGAGATCATACACTAAACAACATCAATAGTATCAAGTTCTTTGAATTAATATTTGGCCCCAAGTTGACGTGGGAAACCCACGTAAATTTCATTACTGGTTGGCTAGCTAGAGTTATTTATTTACTGAGACAATTGAAAACTTTAGTTCCAGAAAAATATCTCAGGAGCTCATACTTTGCCTTTTTTCAAAGCATAATTGCCTCTGGTATTTTAATGTATGGGAACAGCAGCCACATTATTAACAACAAAGTATTATTATTGCAAAAAAAACAGTCAGAGTTTTGTCAGGTGCAGACTATCTGAGCCACTGTCGACCTCTTTTCAAGAAACTTAAACTATTAACAGAAATAAATTTGTATACCTACAATGTAACTCTTTATAACATGAAAAACTTACTTGAAGACAAGATGCAAAATTCTTGCTCATGATACAAGGTATAAACATCAAATTGATATAGGCCTACCATATCAACGTCTATCCACAAGCATGAAGCATTATGACAGCATAGGACCAAGGATCTATGATAAGTTACCTACAGAGATCAAATGTGCTAACATTGATCATTTCAAAAAAATACTTTTTAATTGGCTTGTTGAAAGACCGTTTTATTGTTTCGAATTTTTTGATAGTACCTGAATGAATGTATTTTGTGTTCTATATTTTGTTTAATGTGTGACTTTTTCAATTACCAATGTTGGTTTATGACAATAAAATTTATTTATCTATTTATTTATACGAATCGAAAAATTTTAATAAATATCACGAGTAGAAAGTTTATTTTTAGCCTTTGCACAGCCTTAAGGTGTGCACACGCAGAGAGCGGTCAAATGCTGCGACGAGTTGCAGTGGTCTCAAGACGATATATAATATAGTTAGATTCATTTATCTAAAATTTATGTCCTATACTAGGACCACTCTGACCGCTGACCGCTCGCTTTGTGTCCACACCCGAACTTTCAGATCAGTCAACTTCATGGGAGTTGAGTTTCTCAAATTATAAAAAGTAGCCTACTGTAGATAGATAGATAGGCTGCCTTTATTTTGTATTTAACCTGGAGGACGGAAGTTGGGGCGCAGCCGGCCCTCTCTCCTACTCAACCCTCCTATACAATTCTAATGCATTATTTGCATTACAACAACATAAGGAAATAATCTCCTAAATAGAATAAGTGAGGAATATTAATGAATTATTAATCCAGGGTAGTTAGTTACTTTAGAGATGATTCTAATCAATTTGATGCCATAATTGTGTATATTGAATTAATAAATGAAATAGATAATTAATTCTGTCAATATTATATTTAAAAAAAAAATGTTCTTAATCAGAGTAATATTATCGATGTGCTATATCCTATACTATTGAACGAGCAATTTCTGTTTAGATGTTTGTATTACACCGGATCTCGAAAACGGCTCTAACGATTCTCACGAAATTCAGAACATAGAAGGTTTATAATATAAAGATTCGATTGCACTAGGTCTCATCCCTGGGAAAACTCGCTGAAGGACATTAAAAGGATAATTATTATTCATCCTTGGAAAAACAGCTGATAATAATTTTATTTCGTAGTCTGTTTATGATGGAAGTGAATAGGCGAGTTCATGTGTGTGGGACTGTGTCAAAATTATGACTCAGCTGTTGAACTTTTGTAATCATTCAATCAGGTACTTAGTGCCGGTTGCAAAAAAGGCGGGTTATTTTTAATCCTGATTGATTCCAGTAGAACCATCTTTTTGAAATAGTCTTCTTTGAATTGGTTCACGTGGAATTAATGAGGATTAAGATTCAACCGGCTTTTGTGCAACTGGGCCTTTGTGAGGGAAATTTTTGCATTCCTCTGGGAATTAATCTCAATTCACTGTGATTAGATAGAACATTTCTGTATAAACTATGAATGTTATTATAATTTCTTCTTTCGTAATAAATGTTGTATGCTTTTGTATTCCAGAGCGAAGCTCGGACCCCGATATTATTTTGTTTAATGTGCAGAATAAGACAGGTTTTATTCAATTTTGATACCATAATTCTGATGATATTATATTTGAAGAAAAATTATGTACAGAATACTTGATGTACTATATATTTTTATATTGAAGGTGAACATTTTGAGAGTTACATTGGCGCAATTTGAATGGGTGGATAAACCAGAGTACTACAAGAAGTCTCTACTTGTAATGATAACGTATGCAGCCAGGGATTTAGAGATCAATCCGTATGGATTGTATTCCTTGGATATGCAAACCTTTACAAAGGTAATGAACTGATAGGCTAAGAAAAAATATTCAAATAATATTCATGGTAATTTTTTATTCCTCTTCTCCTAACCAGGTTCATATTAATTTACACTTCGAGGAAATATCTCAAATGAAAATCATCCTACATTAATAATAAATTATAGTCCAGTCATTATAGACATAAAAAGGGGGTTTTTTGTGCATTGGAATATGGGCTTAAGTACACTCAACAATAAATTTTCCATTTTTCGACCGAATTTGACATATAATGCATGATTTTGGACCGCCTTGACGAGCCGAGAAGAATGAAGTGTATGTAGTACGATGAAATCTGAGCATTGTGTCAAAAGTTATAAGGGTTTGAAATGTTTATCCTTGAGGTGTCCTTAAGCGCGCCTCCCCACTAGGAAATACTGAAATGAAGTGCATCTAACGGGTGGATATAATCTCATTAACTCATGTCATTGTGCGAAATATCAATGTGAGGACAATGTAGTTGGTGATGATGGTTGCAGCTGAAAAATTAGGTGTTTTTCACAATACAAGGAGCATTGTTGTCAGGTGCATCTGGAAATCTATATGACGAGATAGAGCGCTCTACCTGATCTCAGATTGTAGAGCACAAAAATAGAGGGATTTTGAATTATACATCTAAATGGTAACAAACAGAAGATATTGTTGATCAAAAACTAAAATTCATAGAAATTTATTTTTTCTTCAAATTTCACTCATTTTTGAAAAATCATAACTCAGTACTCATTGGAGATAGAGATTTCCGAATTATTTCATTTTATTCAGAATTATATAATCCAAAAAAAGGTGGGAGCAAATTTTCCTGTCCGATCACGAGATTTGGCAGAAATAGCTGAAAACTGGAAAATGAGCCGCAAAAACGAGTTTTTTGGGCCACTCTGTATCTAGCACAAGAAAATTTTGCATGAAGAAATTGGTTCTGGACTTCTCTTATGTACCCAAATAATATATTAAGAAATCAGAACTACAATATAAATTGCATGCACCAATGTATATATAGTGACTGGACTATTATCTCTATGATGTTAATCACGGTAGCCTTTTTGATTTTAGTCTATTATAGCGAAGGATATGCTACGATAGTATTTTTGTAATTGATCTTCCAAAATACTCACTTCGTTTGATTTCATGATAAATCATATAGCCTATATATATATATATATATATATATATATATATATATATATATATATATATATATGATTTTTAATAATAATTGTATGTGTGCCTTCATACATGTGAAATCTTCATACTTTGCTTTGTTCCAGTCGGTTTTAGGGTATGGTCTGGTATTCTGGGCTGATGCAACCAAAATTGATGAGGTATTGATTATGCAGAAGAGAGCAATCAGAGTAGAGCTGATAGAATAGCCGACTGTAAGTCCCTTTTTGTTGAGCTTGGCATTTTTACGGTGGGAATCAATACTCGACTTGGGCATGACATCAACATTCCTTTCGTCCGTCTGGAAAGGCTGAAGTCCAGTCATCTGATCATGGGAAGACGTTTATTTAATAAATTTCCCCTGAAATTCAGGTTCATGGGAATCGAATAATTAAAAAAACTCTATAAACGTTGCTCTGCTTAAACCCCAACGTTAGTAGACAGTTATGTCTACTAACTTTGCTTAAACCCTTCTTATGATGTTGAAGAGTTTTTCAGCTGCCTAAATCCAGCTTAAACCTGCAATGCTCTACAACAGCTGGAACCATATAGACATGATCATTTTCATTTATTGTCCATATCATTCAACTGCTTAAATCGACTAGGACTCTATTATGAGTGTGTAGATGTTCTTATCTTTTGACATGATCTTGTCAGAGATGCATGTCTGTTTAAAGATGTCTGTTTGTTCAAAGATGCATCTATAAATGCTCATGGATCAAGAAAGATATATCCATCTATCTATACTTGGAAGAAAAAAAGCTCTGTAGACTGTCTTTTTCTCTTTGGGGCTACTTTTGGATATAAATAAAAATATAAATCCAACTATACCCTTTCAAAATTGTTAAGTCACAACAAGTTTCGGCATATGATGCCATTATCAAGTGATAGTTTTGAAATGGTACTTGAGCTGCTGCGTTCACACCAAAGTTATAAACAAAATATTAATAGCTTAATCTTTATAAATTCTATCAGATTGAACGGAACTTGACAAACACATATGTTCATCATGTGTATGATAAGTTATGTAATCTAATAGAATCTATGAAAAAAAGTTATTAACATTTTGTTAATAACTTTGGTGTAAGCGCAGCTTAAGATTTATATTTTTATTTATACTCTGTATGCTGATATTTATTCATATTAACTATACTTATGGGCTAATATCAATAAATATAACAGAATTAGCTATAGATTTGATAATATATCGATTGCAGGTCTATATAATCTAGACATATAATAATCACTTTCAGTAATAGATTCATATTAACTATATAATAATATAGCCTCCTCCATTTCAAATCAAATCAAATCAATTGTTTATTGTCATTACAAAACAAATTGTATAACAAGGTCAGGTACATTTACAATTTATAACATTCTTCATTCATCAATACATGAATTAGTATGGTAATGTTTTGTAACACTAACAATAATAATAGTAATAACAAATCAACAATATAAAAACAGGACAACAACAATAATATTCTATATGTCTATAGATGTGTTATCAAGTGTCAAACATTCTACAAACTCATTAACACTATAGACACAAAGTATAACAAATATAACACTATTTGTCACCTGGTCATATGGGACATATAATATGAATCATATATTTATCTCATATTGATCAGAATTTTAGAGTTCTCAAAATAAAAAAGTTCAATGAACAGTGTTTTTGTCTTTGAACAATCTTTGTTATCGACAGAAAGATTGTTTTTCATTTGTTGTCAAAATTAACGTAGCTTCTCTTTTGTTTCTAATAACAAACGTGCCGCTTGTGCGACAGATAAAAATATGTACTTGAAATGGCTTTCATGTTTGGTATTGACTGAGTTTATATTAATACCCAAAATTTAACTTTTGGGGCAGAGCTCGTTCGTTAGGACTGCCAGTAGTAAAGTCCGGTTGTTCTGGTGAAAAGGATAGATTTTGCTCTTGTTTTATAATACAGTTTTCCTGTTGCAGTTCGGGCAGTTTAAAGGGAATTGTATTATTGAATAAGACGGGATCTGAAACCCATTTCACTAGATCAGTTATTTTGATTTTTAGCTAATAATTAACGTCGCGTTTCAACCAGTGAATGCCAAAGGGGGAAGCCATCTTCAAAAAGTAGGTGTTATCCTTTTTGAGTTTTCTTTGTTAATTAATCATAACCACAAAGATTGAATCATCATTAGCAACAAGCGAGTGTTTTCCCCATTAATTCATATCAATAATGTTTTTATAATGAAATTAATCTTGTTTTGTTGAAATATGTTAAAGCACAGATAAACTAAGTCCTTTGGGAAATCTGTGCATTTTGATTCCTCTATTCTTGATCGGCTTTTGGTACAGTTTTTATATGAACAACGAGTATTTGGCATGATAACTAACTATGAATTATTCACAATCTAACTATATTATATTAAAACTTATATTAAATTTAAAAGTTAATCATTTAAAAATGTTGAACCTTCATTTAGTTTCAATCACTGATACATCAAACAATCAATTCAATCTTTATACAGAGACCTCATTCACTCACGAAACCTTTCCACTTTGAAGAACGACTGAGAAATGCTCTCACAGAATTCTTTTCCGTTTTTGAAAGTCACGTTTGCAGGCAGATTTGGCCGAGGGTGGAATTATGAATAGAAATACTTCACGGTCATTTCCATTCTCTGTGTTGATTCACCCTCCTCTGGCCAAAAACAAAATAATGGACTGGGAGTGTCTTGAAAACGTGTGTAGCTAGTTTACTAGAGGGAATTATAAAGTTGGTTTCATTTTAATTCTCAGCTAGTTCTACTAGGGGGAATTATAAAGTTGGTACCTCCATGAAGATCCAAGAAATTAGAATTATAGATTTGATGAAAAATGTACAATCCTCTGCCATTATTATGTGGTTAAGTGGTAGAGTGGGACATTAATGTCCTAATTTCGTCACGTAATCAAATAAAAAAGTTATTCTATTACTATCCACATAACAAAACAAGATTTGCAAAAATAATAAATTGCCAATTTTATAAAGAAACAGCACTAAAATATAATTAATTCCATGCTACTTTGCAGCTTACACAGAAGTTACAATTTAATATAATTCTTGACTGTAAATTGAGAATAGAACAGGATAAAGGATGATTACAAAGATTAACTGGATGTGATTAGACACCTAATAATAGTATATTATAATTATGGTCGCACTACAATATGTGGCCTTCTTTCCACCAAACTTTGTAATCAATACATTTTTCATAACCACGTACAACTCATTAAAATTAACAATGCTATGTAAATAAGATTCGTGAAAGAGAACGAGTGACTACTCTCTCTGATCCTGTCAGTGTCAGATCGTGTCTGATCGAGAGTGACTGTCTGACTATCGATAGTATCATTCCTTAATAGCCCCTTCAGTTGAACGCTGTCCAACTACACTTGGACAGTTGCCAAGCACAATAAATTATATATTATTATGAATAGGGAGCAAGAATAACCAAACGCCGTTTGTTTTTAAGACTGTGATGAGTCAATACGGCAACACTGTAAATCATATATCTATGTATCGAGCGCATATATTCATCAGTTGGTTGTGGAACCGATTCAAGCGACTCTGGTTGCAAACGGTGGAACTATGCCATTGCCAGGGACTGGTTAAAGACTCATTAAAGTTCTAGTTATTCTGTTCTCTTCGTTATCATAGTTCTTCCCCCCCCCCCCTTACATAATTGGTGAAGGCACAGCCTGCTTAATATTTGATGGAGGCTTCTCCCGCCGTTCCTCATCTTGCTTACACATTCAAGAAAATTATGGCTGATTTAAAACTGATTTGGACTAAATATTTTGACAATAATTATTCTTTGTTGTAGTTTTGACACTGTGTAACTTTGTCAATATTTAAAAAAAACACTCACTTTCTATGGTGGAATGAGAGATATGCATTCAAATCCTGAGTTGGAGTTTAATCAGCCTCTACATATTCTATAATAATTATTCGTAGCTGGACAAAATAATAACGCCTATCATAGAATCAAGTAATAATACCTCTTTATTTGAAAATTTCAATAGGCTGGTGTAGGATTAGATAATTTGATTGTTAAGCTTCCATCAATACAGATTGCTGACAAGAGATAAATTTTGAGATGTTATTGCTATGAAACTATATTGAATTCCCACTTGAGGTATAAAAATTGAACCAAAATCCCAACCATATTCCTTGAAAATCCTTATTTGTTTTTCTTTATTATTAATTGGATTATCCTATACTATTAAACGAGCAACTTCTGTTTATATGTTTAGATGTTTGGATGTTTGTATTTCATCGGGTCTCGAAAACGGTTCTAACGATTCTCACGAAATTCAGAACATAGTAGGTTCATAATATAAAGATTAGATTGCACTAGGTCTCATCCCTGGGAAAAACTCGCTGAGGAATTAAAAGGATAATTATTATTCATCCTTGGGAAAACAGCTGACAATAATTATTTCGTCGTCTGTTGATGATGGAAGTGAGTGAGCGAGTTCGTGTGTGGGACTGTGTCAAAATTATGACTCAGCTGTGAAATTTTGTAATCATTCAATTAGGTACTCAGTGCCAATTGCAAAAAAGCCGGGTTATTCCAATCCTGATTAATTCCAGTAGATCCATCTTTTTGAAATAATCTCTGCTACAATCCTTTCACCACCTGAATTCAGAGCTGCAGCTAGATTATACCCTACCTTGTAGTAATAGTTATTGAAATTGTCTGTCACTTGCTTAATGGTATCCATATTATTGTAATTCTGGGTAAAATCTGAAATTGGAGATTTTCTTTGATTTTGTTCACGTGAAGTTAATCATGATTAAAATTTAACCGGCTTTTGTGCAACTGGGCCTTTGTGAGGGGAATTCTTGCTTTCTTCTGGGAATTAATCTCAATTTACTGTGATTAGATAGAACATTTTGTATGAATGTTATTATAATTTCTTCTTTCGTAATAATTTTTATGCTTTTGTACTCCAGAGCGAAGCTCGGTCCCCGATATTTTTTGTTATATGCCTTATTAATGGAATGTGATTCAATATATTTATTGAAATAAATAAATGATCCCTTTCGATGTTGTACTTTATTGTAATATTTTTTTCTAGATAATGAAACTGCTGTACTCCATCTCCAACATAGTACTCCATTACAAAGGTTCTTAGAGGTTTACAGAGCCAGAGTATATAGATACCTACATGTAGATATTTTTTAAAGTGAGGTGAATTTCATAATCGAATGAGTAAGTACAAAAATATTATATCCAACTTTAATGAATAGTATATTATGTAACGTATGTTGATATTTTGTAAATTGTGATGAATAAAATTATGTGAAATGTTTATGTACTTATTCATTTATTTATCCATAGACAATAGATACACGTAAAAACAACAGGCATTCGCCTGAAAAAAAGAATTTTTCAAAAAAGGTGTTTCAAAAAAAATAACCCAATTTTGAACAGTTTATTTATTTTTCAAAATAAATACTGTATAACTTATTTATTATAGTTTATTTATTTTTCAAAATAAATACTGTATAACTGTTTAAAATTGGGTCATTCTTTTTGAAACATCCGGTACTTTTAACCTTAATTTAAATTATTATTACTAAACGAAAATCCAAATTAAATGCTGTAGTTGCCAAAGACCTTAAAGAGATGCATCTTTAAGGTCTTTGGTAGTTGCTACGGTACTGCAAATATTGACAACAGGGTAAACAGCAAGATGGAAATTCGATGAGCGCTACTATTCAAAAATTATTTGTTTACTCTGTTGTCAACATTATTTTGCAGTAGCAGAAGTCTTCGGGGTGAATTACAGCATTTAATTTGGATTTTCGTTTAATAATAATAATTAATTCATTAGCATATTAATAATTGAGGGCATTGCAGTAATAAGGATTCAGCTCCAAATTTCTAGTTTTTGAGATAATCAATAAAAACCTTATAAAAAAAACTCTTTGTCTATCAGTTATGAGGTACCATTATGTTATTCTATATGTCTCCACACACATTCTAAGTGAGTTTAAAGATGTTTCTACTCGTTCTTTGATCAAATATATATATATATAATATATATATATATAATATATATATATATATTATATATATATATATATATATATATATATTATATAATTTGGAGCTGAATCTTTTTTGCCCCAATTTCAGGTATATCAAGGGTATCTTTGCAATAAATTATAGATGGTTTTCATTGAGAAAAGTTTTTTATTTGCATATACTATAGCACAAAAAAGATATCGAGGTTAGAAACGCGCCAAACTGATTCAACCAGCTGTTCACAGCCGCCAGTATTTTCAGCACTGCCTCTTGAATATGAATATTTGGTTGGGCCAAAAACGATTCAGCTCCAGGAGCTGGATCTTTTCTTCGTCAACCCAAAGAAGACACCCATGCTATCTCTGTTGTTTTTGAATGGATTTGAATCCTGATTGCACCAATCGATGCAGCTATTTTTTTGGAATCAGAAAATGTCTTAATCTGAAATTGGTCAAAAAGTGGAGCTGGATCCTTTTTGTTGCAAGGCCCTCAATTGCAATATCTCAGTAATTTCCATCTGTAGACTGGCTGGCCGCTATGGCTTCGTATAAAATGAGCGCTGCTATCCAAAGATTGTCAGTTTGGTGTAAGGGTAAACATTCCTGACCGACAATTAGGAGGTACTGGGTTCGGTTCCCGGGCTGACAAATAATTTTTGAATAGTAGGTAGCGCTCATCGAATTTCCATCTAGCTGTTTACCCTGTTGTCAATATTTGCAGTAGAAGAGGTCTTCGGGGTGAATTACAGCATTTAATTTGGATTTTCGTTTAATAATAATAATTAATTTATTAGCATTTGAATAATTGCAATATCTCAGTAATTTCCATCTTAATTTGAAATAATTTGAGAGTCTAGGGATATGTAATTATTTTAGTACAGTAGCCCTATAGTGGTACCATGTTATAATTTTCATAATTGAGATATTCTGATGATTGATCATATTCCTGCATTTAAAAAAAACTATCTGGCAGCATTGCGGAGCTAGAAGAGGATAACGCTATCAGCTTTGTCGGCTGATAGACGAGGATAGCAACACCAATAATTTTTATCAAATACTGCCATTATAAAGTGAACCTCACTATAGTTTCAGCTCTTTATGGCTGTGCAAAGGCTAAAAATAAACTTTCTACTTGTGATATTTTCAAAGTTTTTCGATTTGTATATCATCAAGCTATCAAAATGAAAAAGTTTTCTCAGGAAAACATTTTTTCCCGATCATTACTTTTTGAGATATGAGCGCCTGAAGTTTGATTTTTTGGGACAGAACATTTCAAATTCGGTAAGAGATGAATCCATGATATTTGAAGGATTGATTCTCCATGGTATTGTTGATCTAGTAAAATAAAAATTTTCTGAAAATATCAATTTTTGAGAAATTTATTCAATTTACCAAAAATAAACAAAAATAACTCAACTAAAAGTTATTTTGTATTATTTCTAGTAAATTGAATAACTATCTTAAAAGTTGACTTTTTCAGAAAATGTTTGTTTTACTAGATCAACAATACCATGAAGAATCAATCCTCCAAATCTCATGGATTTATCTCTTACCTAATTTGAAATGTTCTGTACCAAAAATTCAAACTTCAGGCGCTCATATCTCAAAAAGTAATGATCGGGAAAAAATGTTTTCCTGAGAAAACTTTTTCATTTTGATAGCTTGATGATATACAAATCGAAAAACTTTGTAAAATGTCACTAGTAGAAAGTTTATTTTTAGCCTTTGCACAGCCTTAAGAGCCATTCTCATTTTGACATATGGAAATGGCTCTAGAATAGTTAAAATTAGTTGTGTTTTGATGAAATAAGAAGGGTATTTTGATAATTTAAGGACCGTTTGCTCAGTCGAAGCTTAAACGAAATTAAATCAGCTGGTGGCTTAGACCCAAAATGAAACACATTATAACAAACGAGACTTGATACGGATTCAATCCAGTTTAAAATTAAATTTAGTTTCACTTTTTATGTAGTTGAGAAGTTGATATTGTGGTAATTATTCATATTGAATGAAAAAAGACTAAGAAATTGTCAAAAAACCACAGATTTATTGTTACTTAGAAAGACCGGTTTCGGTTATTACACCATTGACAATTTCTTAGTCTTTTTTCATTCAAAATTTAGTTTTAACTGTGACTGTGCAAAAGGCACTCAGTGTGTTTCAATAATATTTGCAGCCCTACAAAGAAAAGTGATTATTCTCAATTAATATATTTTTGTAGATAAAATACGTCGTTTTTAATTTGAAAATATATTTTTATTTTATAATACAGGTCATATACATTTTAAAATATTATACAGAGTTTCTTATACACTAACAAATAAAATAAGGTTGGGTCTCAACTCCATGGAGAACTAGAGTTGCCTGAGAGCCCAGTGTTAATTCCCCTTCCTCTTCTTGGAGTAGAGTAGAGCAGTGGTCTCCTGTGGAAACACAAAAGCAAAACATCTATCACAAATATTACTTTTTCATTCCTATAATTCATTTCAAATCTGATTCCTCAAATAAATGAACAAAAACTTCTCAAGAACTTTTTGATACCTTTGAATGTAATACATTTTTATACATACCCCATACTTATAAAAGGTGGTTGATGAGGTTTGTTAACAAAAATTTCTCTGTCTTCTGTTTCAAATGTTACCTGCAAAGAATATTTTTGATAATTTTTTTTATATAAGTTTTACCTGCGGAGAAATATTATAACAAATTATTAAGAAAAACAACACAGTGAAAACTAAACATGTTCAAATTGCAAAATAATCAAATTTTAAGTGATATAGTTGATGAGGCAGTTCAAAAGTTTCAAAACTAACAAGGAATAGAACCATCCAAGAGTAATTGAATTCAAATTGAACTTGAAAATGTTGGACAACCTGTGTAGGTCTATCGCTATATACAGAGTGTCGTACGAAAGGTGTGACAGCCGAATACCATAGATTTTATATGAAATATGCAACATAAAATGTTCAGTAAATTTTTGTATATCAAACTTAGTTTTCGAGATATATCGATATTTTTTAAAAACGCCAATAACTAGAAAACCTACAGTCAAAATTTAATTCTAAGGATTTGGTTGGGAAAACGAAGGGATTTCCAGTAAGATTCATAAAAGTAGTTGTTCCTTCGATTGACGTTTTTGAACTTGTTATGAGCCCTCAAAAATTGAAAAAGTACATTAATTCATCGAGTTCAAAGCCAAATTTTAAACAGTTTGAGCGCTCCTAAAGAGTTCAAAAACGTCAAACAAATAAATAAATTATATGAATCGTATTGAGAATTTCTTCCTCTTCGCAACCATATCCTTTGAATTGGATTTCGATTGATGCTTTTCTAGTTAGTTTTTCTATAAATCGAAATATCTCGAAAACAAAGGTCGATATGAGAAAATTTTCCTGGTCATTATTTGTTGAAAATTTCATGGAGAATCAATAATCATTATAGATTAATAGATGAGACTCATTATAATAGATGAGACTAATTAATAGTACTTAATATAGTGGGGTCCACTTTATAATGGCAGTATTTGATCAACTTTGATGCTGCTATCCTGGTCTATCATTTGTCAAAACAGATAGCTCTATCCTTTTCTAGCTCCACATCGTTGCCAGATCGTTTTTTAACAATGTAGAAATATAATTAAGAAAATATTCAATCCCAATCATGAAAATTCATTACTCGATCATTTAAAAACATTTTTTCTTGTATAAGTGATTATTCAAAACATGAATGAACGTTTAATATTACATCAGAGATATACTGTTAGACTATCAGCTATCCTCTATAGAAGGCAGTGGCAAGGCAGAGAATCAGCAACGCTGTTCCCCTATCTTCCTCCACTGCCATTATAACGAGAACCTCACTGTATGATATTAAACAAATAATATGATGATAAAATCCTATCATGATATTAGACTTAATATTAAGGTATTAATATCTATTTTAATTTTTTCCAAAACTTGCAAACTTTGTATGACTTAGCAATAATATTCTAAGTCGATAATGCAATATATTTTTGTAAATTTATTTTTATTAATATAGCCTAAAAACATTCAACCTATCTATTGTATCCTATGCACTGTATATGACAATAAAGAATCATTGAATTGAATTGAATATATTAGGTTGATTCAAAAGTGATGAAACAATAATTTTATTTAATAATTCTAAACTTACCCAATTATTTGGTTTAATCTCAGGAGAGAAATCAATAAGTGGTGCACTTTTGATATCAGCTTTCAACTTTTCTGAATCTGAAAAATAGTTTAATTTAGTTTTTATATTTTTCCGCAATAGTTAGACCGGGCAATCGTCAAATGCATCCATTAAATAATTTTGAAAAACATTACACCAGAAACAGAGATATTGTGGAATTTTGCCATTTTCAAGTCAAATGAAAGATATGTTGACAGTTCCATATAATTTAGAAGGCCAACTGAACATACCTGCCAAACTTGAACGTATTTAGTCTGGTAGTTGAAAAATAATTCCATAGTACCCTTTTGTTTTTAAAATCTTTTTCATCTATAAAAAGTTTTTAAAATCAAAAGGGTAGTATGGGATTATTTTCCAACTAACAAATCAAGTACTGTAGCCCTAATAGTCTGGTAGATTTTAAGTTCTAACGATCGAGAATCAGTAAGTGAATGAGTGCATGAATCAGTGATTTTATAAATACATAATTCATAATTAATTTTATTGATTTAAGATAGGCAATAATAATTATTTAATCATTTTAAAGAATAATTATTACAATAAATAAAATAATAATAAATAGATTATTGAACTTATTTGATAGTGAATGATCACTTATCAGTGAATGAATGAGTAAATGAATCAGTGGTGGTTTTATAAATACATAATTCATGATTAATTTTATTGATTTAAGATAGGCAATAATTATTATTTAATCATTTTGAAGAATAATTATTACAATAAATAAAATAATAATAAATAGATTATTGAACTTATGTGAATGATCACTTATCAGTGAATGAATGAGTAAATGAATCAGTGCTTTTATGAATACATAATTCATAATTAATTTTATTGATTTAAGATAGACAATAATTATTATTTAATCATTTTAAAGAATAATTATTACAATGAATGGAATAATAATAAATAGATTATTGACATTTCGAGCAGGATTAAAACGGGTTGGATGAAATGGAGAGAGCTGACAGGAGTGCTTTGCGACAATAGAATGCCCATACACATTAAGGGCAAAGTACTAAAAAAAGTAATTTAGAAAGTAGTATATAAAGGTGCGTACAGACTCTCGCTCTGCTCCGCAACCGAACGTCACTCCAGCAGAGCGATTGATGATCGACCGGCGAGCAAGAGTCGTTCGACCGGGGAACGCGAGAAGATCTAACATCTTCCATAACGTTCATGATGGGTGCGTGGGCAGTGCGACTGTGGTTCGATGGTGGTACGAGGGCGGTACGAGGGCTGTACGAGGGAGGAGTGTGCTCGGTGCTGGTTGGAAGCGCGAATATGTGTACGCAGCTTGAAGCTGCAGTGCGTCCAGCAATGATTATATGGTGCAGAGTGCTGGCCTCTGAAAAAGCAACACGCAGAGAAACTTCATACTGCTGAGATGAGAATGCTGAGATGGGCCGGAGGAGTAAGTAGACTGGACCACATGTACGTGGCAGTTTTAAAGTTGTGCCAATTGCTGAAAAAATATGGAAGGAAGACTGCGATGGTATGGCCATGTAAAGAGACGCCCACCCGAAAACATGACTAGAAAAGTGCTGAAGATAGAGTGACAGGGCCAAGGCGCAGAGGCAGACCACGCCTAACATGGATGGCACTAGTGCTTAGGGATATGAGACAATTGCAATTGGAACTAACGCCAGAGACGACCCAAGATCGCAATCACTGGCGACTGAGATCCAGGAGAGCCGACCCCAAATAATGGGAAAAAGGCAAGGAAGAAGAAGAAGAAGAGATTATTGAACTTATTTGATAGTTAATGATCACTTATCAGTGAATGAATGAGTAAATGAATCAGTGGTTTTATAAATACATAATTAATTTTATTGATTCAAGATGGGCAATAATTATTATTTAGTCATATTTTGAAAAATAATTATTACAATAAATGAGAAAATAATATAATTATGAATAATTCAATTCTTAACTTATTTGATAGAAAATGCAAGTTACTCACTCTGTTTTTCTTGCAATGTGAGTTGATGACCCCTGTGCCATACCTCGAACGCAGTCCTGAACAGATGTGCTATCCTCAGAGTGGCAGATTGTGCCTGCACAATAAAATACTTTCAATAATATAACATTCTTCAATTTTTCTTTCCATTTTACGAGCTGCTTGTTAATGATCACTTTCCAATACTTGAATTACGACATAACAGTCTATTTCTATGATTGAAAGCTATTAGCTTTTACTCACGTTTGTGGAGCAAACTCAGTGTTGAAAAAGGACTCAGCGTCCGATAGCGAAAAGTTATAATAAAACAACCAAAAAATTAATCCGTTCATGCCAAAAATTTGCTTTGAAACCATAACCATTGAATATAAACATATTTGCTTTAATTTGATCATTATCATTCAGTATATTTAATAATAATAATAATAATAATAATAATAATAATATATATCATTGTATTATTAGTTCAATTTTTGTCAATAAAATGTGATGTAGTAATATTGTAAATTAGTAATTATTGTAATTGTTTTATTGTAGGTGTATTGTTTCTTCACATTGTATTTTTTGTGTTGTAAATAAAATTGAATATAGGTTATTATTATATTGGTAGATCCTCTTGAACGTGTCTTCTCAAAAAATATTATTAGTTGCTCTTTGTCAATTGGAAGATATGATACAAACAAGCTATCGTGAATTTGACTGAGATTTACTGTACAAATTATGTATTTATAATGAATTATTATAGAAATCAATGGATACTTTTATAGTAATAAAAATAAGATGAATATAGTACCATTTATGCTTTCAAACGAAAAGGGTTCGATTATATTAGACTTTTTTATAATGAATTATATACAAGGTGTCTGATAAGTCACTCCCTATTTTTATACAGCAATAATTACTTTATTTATGAACCAATTTTTTTAGAACTACATTTGTTAGATAGAGCACTCCTTGAGGTTTGTTTAACACCAATTTTCATTTGTTTCAGTTTAAAAATGGCCCCTCTCTTGACTGTGGAAGAACCAGCCGAAATAGCAGCTCTTTATGAGGTCTGGGGATGTGTGGTGCGAGTACAAAGGTGGTGGAGGGCTGAACGAGGGATCCATGCAACACTGGATGCATAAACACTGAGATCTTTCATGAGAATTGTTGCAACAGAGTAACGTGAAAGACCACTTTCACGAGATCCTTGACGCAGTGATTTCTTAGGGCTCCTCATGAACATTTCACGAACTCTGTCAACGTTCTCTGCTGTCCTTGACGTTGATGGTCTTCCTGATTGTCTTGCATCAGCGACACTCCCTGTTGTTAGTAATTTGGAATGACAATTTTTAGCAGTTTTTGCATCCAGTGTTGCATGGATCCCTCGTTCAGCCCTCCACCAACTTTGTACTCGCACCACACATCCCCAGACCTCATAAAGAGCTGCTATTTCGGCTGGTTCTTCCACAGTCAAGAGAGGGACCATTTTTAAACTGAAACAAATGAAAATTGGTGTTAAACAAACCTCAAGGAGTGCTCTATCTAACAAAATTGGTTCATAGATAGAGTAATAATTATAGGTGTATTAAAATAGGGAGTGACTTATCAGACACTCTGTATGATACTGTATCTAATCAACAAATTAAAATAAAATCGTTATTATTGTATATTGCTTCAGATACGGTAAGTTATTAATTTATACGGTTTTAAGTGATTGTTATTGATAAGATAGATAGGGAAGATAAAGATGCAATTTATATAATAAAAAATTTAACTTATTTATAAAATCAATAATTGATAAGTAAGATATTTAGATAAATTGTTGGCGCTTTTCACTCACCACTTTGCTATTATCACATAGGAACGCATGACACTGTGTGATGTCATTTCGATTAGTTTCAAAGAACGCAAATATATTTCTCCTCTGTGGATCAGTAGCACAATTGGAAATTCTGGAAAAATTAAAAAAAAACTATTAAATAAATTGTATACATCAATCTGTATAATATATCTGTATAAAAAGTTTGGATTGAGATGAATTTTAAATTGTGTCAATTTATTTATTTTATTCAATTAGGCTAGTCAGTAGGAGCACAGAGTAGAGAACACTAATTTAATTAGAGTAGAGAATTTAATCAGAGTAGAGAACACTAATTAATGGTTTATTTATTCCGTGGTAGGAGCCAATCAATCAGTAGAGGTTCTATATATTGAGATTCACGTTATAAAGTCAGCACCTAATTGATTTGAGTCCTGTCATTGGACAAAGCAGATATAGTGAGGTCCACGTTATAATGACAGTATTTGATTAACTTTGATGTTGCTATCCTTGTCTATCATTCGACAAAGTAGGTATTCCTATCATTTTATAGCTCCACAACAATTCCAAATCTGTTTTTGGTAATGTAGAAATATAATTAATTAATGCAGAGGCAAGGCAACGCTGTTCTTCTATCTTTATCCACTGCAATTATAACGTGGACCTCACTATAGCTCTATCCTTTTCTCGCTTCGCACCGTTGACAAATCGTTTGTATGTGCTTGAGAAATACGATGAACTAACAAAATCTTGAATCTCAACTATGACAATTATTATTGAATCATGAAAACATAAATTTACTCGACGAATAAAAATATGGAAGATTTTTTAGAAATTGCAGTAGAATTAAAATATAGTTACTGTATTTGAAATAGAATCTAAAATTTATTATCAAGAATTAACAATAAATTAACGTCAACTTCTATCAGATATGCCGGAATAACTTGAATCGTAGCTATCTACTATTTATCTATCAGTAGAAGGCTTGGTGGTGACAGAAAATTGGCAACTCTGTCGCCCTATGATCCTACGATGCTTTCATCACTATGGTGTCGTATGGTCCTATGATGCCGTTCTATTTCCATTGACTTCCAACAACGTGAATCTCACTTTGAGTGTAAAGAGTAGAGAATTGTAGTGCTGGAATCGCTTAAAGTCTTGTTTTTTATTCAACTAATCAGCATTCGTTATTCATCTGTTTTCCAATGCTAAATCTTTATTTCCGTATTTTCAAGAAGTGCACTGGATAAAAATAGTTTTATGAAAATAAATTTCAAGCCTTGACTTACCTACCTAAATATGCCTACATGAAGTAGGCATATTCATTTATAAAAACACTTCATTGACATGGGCTACTTTAATAAAACAATATAAAATCTTATAGCACCCTTTATTAAAAAAAACAACTTTAAAATAGTTTAACAACTAGTTTTGGTGATATCACACCATCGTCAGGTTATAAAATAGAATAAAATGAGAGGTAGGTAGGTCAAGGCTTGAAATTTATTTTCATAAAACTATTTTTATCCAGTGCACTTCTTGAAAATACGGAATTTTATTTTATTTTATAACCTGACGATGATGTAATATCACCGAAACTAGTTGTTGAACTATTTTAAAGTTTTTTTTAATAAAGGGTGCTATAAGATATTATATTTTTTTATTAATATTAATTTATGTATTTATTCATTTAACTTCCAACTGTACATCACCGATTATATATTATTTTCTAAGTATCGAAGTATTTGAAATTATTTAATAAGAATAACGGTCAGATTTGAAAATTGAATACATAACAGATATATCATCAATTAAATAATAATGCTCGTTAATTCTCATGAATATATATTAGGTTCTAAATGTGCCAAATCTTTTCTCACCTGTAAACGGAGGCATCTAGTATCAAACTCCCTGATTTCTCAGTAACCATAATTCCAGACAGTGAGATAGTCACATTCACTCTGTTCTTTTTTCGTTTCGTAGC